>NC_143049.1:4795000-4985000 GCF_057628025.1 Oncorhynchus mykiss
TACTGTACCTTCCTATCCCACACTCTGTCCACTATACTGTACCTTCCTATCCCACACTCTGTCCACTATACTGTACCTTCCTATCCTAAACTCTGTCCACTATACTGTACCTTCCTATCCCACACTCTGTCCATTATACTGTACCTTCCTATCCCACACTGTCAATTATACTGTACCTTCCTATCCCACACTCTGTCCACTATACTGTACCTTCCTATCCCACTCTCTGTCCACTATACTGTACCTTCCTATCCCACACTCTGTCCACTATACTGTACCTTCTTATCCCACACTCTGTCCATTATACTGTACCTTCCTATCCCACACTGTCAATTATACTGTACCTTCCTATCCCACACTCTGTCCACTATACTGTACCTTCCTATCCCACTCTCTGTCCACTATACTGTACTTTCCTATCCCACACTCTGTCCATTATACTGTACCTTCCTATCCTACACTCTGTCCATTATACTGTACCTTCCTATCCCACACTCTGTCCATTATACTGTACCTTCCTATCCTACACTCTGTACACTATACTGTACCTTCATTTTCCCACTATACTGTACCTTCCTATCCCACACTGTCAATTATACTGTACCTTCCTATCCCACACTCTGTCCATTATACTGTACCTTCCTATCCCACACTGTCAATTATACTGTACCTTCCTATCCCACACTCTGTCCACTATACTGTACCTTCCTATCCCACTCTCTGTCCACTATACTGTACTTTCCTATCCCACACTCTGTCCATTATACTGTACCTTCCTATCCCACACTCTGTCCATTATACTGTACCTTCCTATCCTACACTCTGTCCATTATACTGTACCTTCCTATCCCACACTCTATCCATTATACTGTACCTTCCTATCCTACACTCTGTCCACTATACTGTACCTTCCTTTTCCCACTATACTGTACCTTCCTATCCCACACTGTCAATTATACTGTACCTTCCTATCCCACACTCTGTCCATTATACTGTACCTTCCTATCCCACACTCTGTCCACTATACTGTACCTTCCTATCCCACACTCTGTCCATTATACTGTACCTTCCTATCCCACACTCTGTCCATTATACTGCACCGTCCTATCCCATTATACTGTACCTTCTTATCCCACACTCTGTCCACTATACTGTACCTTCCGATCCCACACTCTGTCCACTATACTGTACCTTCTTATCCCACACTCTGTCCATTAAACTGTACCTTCCTATCCCACACTCTGTCCACTATTCTGTACCTTTCTATCCCACACTCTGTCCGCTATACTGTACCTTCCTATCCCACACTCTGTCCATTATACTGTACCTTCCTATCCCACACTCTGTCCACTATACTGTACCTTCCTATCCCACACTCTGACCACTATACTGTACCTTCTTATTCCACACTCTGTCCACTATACTGTACCTTCCTTTTCCCACTATACTGTACCTTCCTATCCCACACTGTCAATTATACTGTACCTTCCTATCCCACACTCTGTCCATTATACTGTACCTTCCTATCCCAAACTCTGTCCACTATACTGTACCTTCCTATCGCACACTCTGTCCATTATACTGTACCTTCCTATCCCACACTCTGTCCATTATACTGCACCGTCCTATCCCATTATACTGTACCTTCCTATCCCACACTCTGTCAACTATACTGTACCTTCATATCCAACACTCTGTCCATTATACTGTACCTTCCTATCCCACACTCTGTCCACTATACTGTACCTTCTTATCCCACACTCTGTCCATTATACTGTACCTTCCTATCCCACACTGTCAATTATACTGTACCTTCCTATCCCACACTCTGTCCACTATACTGTACCTTCCTATCCAACTCTCTGTCCACTATACTGTACTTTCCTATCCCACACTCTGTCCATTATACTGTACCTTCCTATCCCACACTCTGTCCATTATACTGTACCTTCCTATCCTACACTCTGTACATTATACTGTACCTTCCTATCCCACACTCTGTCCATTATACTGTACCTTCCTATCCCACACTCTGTCCACTATACTGTACCTTCCTATCCCACACTCTGTCCATTATACTGTACCTTCCTATCCCACACTCTGTCCATTATACTGCACCGTCCTATCCCATTATACTGTACCTTCTTATCCCACACTCTGTCCACTATACTGTACCTTCCTATCCCACACTCTATCCACTATACTGTACCTTCTTATCCCACACTCTGTCCATTAAACTGTACCTTCCTATCCCACACTCTGTCCACTATTCTGTACCTTTCTATCCCACACTCTGTCCGCTATACTGTACCTTCCTATCCCACACTCTGTCCATTATACTGTACCTTCCTATCCCACACTCTGTCCACTATACTGTACCTTCCTATCCCACACTCTGACCACTATACTGTACCTTCTTATTCCACACTCTGTCCACTATACTGTACCTTCCTTTTACCACTATACTGTACCTTCCTATCCCACACTGTCAATTATACTGTACCTTCCTATCCCACACTCTGTCCATTATACTGTACCTTCCTATCCCAAACTCTGTCCACTATACTGTACCTTCCTATCGCACACTCTGTCCATTATACTGTACCTTCCTATCCCACACTCTGTCCATTATACTGCACCGTCCTATCCCATTATACTGTACCTTCCTATCCCACACTCTGTCCACTATACTGTACCTTCTTATCCCACACTATCTCCATTATACTGTACCTTCCTATCCCACACTGTCAATTATACTGTACCTTCCTATCCCACACTCTGTCCATTATACTGCACCGTCCTATCCCATTATACTGTACCTTCCTATCCCACACTCTGTCCACTATACTGTACCTTCTTATCCCACACTATCTCCATTATACTGTACCTTCCTATCCCACACTCTGTCCACTATACTGTACCTTCCTATCCCACTCTCTGTCCACTATACTGTACTTTCCTATCCCACACTCTGTCCATTATACTGTACCTTCCTATCCCACACTCTGTCCATTATACTGTACCTTCCTATCCTACACTCTGTCCATTATACTGTACCTTCCTATCCCACACTCTGTCCACTATACTGTACCTTCCTATCCCAAACTCTGTCCATTATACTGTACCTTCCTATCCCACACTCTGTCCACTATACTGTACCTTCCTATCCCACACTCTGTCCACTATACTGTACCTTCCTAACCCACACTCTGCCCATTATACTGTACCTTCCTATCCCACACGCTGTCCATTATACTGTACCTTCCTATCCCACACTCTGTCCACTATACTGTACCTTCCTATCCCACACTCTGTCCACTATACTGTACCTTCCTATCCTAAACTCTGTCCACTATACTGTACCTTCCTATCCCACACTCTGTCCATTATACTGTACCTTCCTATCCCACACTGTCAATTATACTGTACCTTCCTATCCCACACTCTGTCCACTATACTGTACCTTCCTATCCCACTCTCTGTCCACTATACTGTACCTTCCTATCCCACACTCTGTCCACTATACTGTACCTTCTTATCCCACACTCTGTCCATTATACTGTACCTTCCTATCCCACACTGTCAATTATACTGTACCTTCCTATCCCACACTCTGTCCACTATACTGTACCTTCCTATCCCACTCTCTGTCCACTATACTGTACTTTCCTATCCCACACTCTGTCCATTATACTGTACCTTCCTATCCTACACTCTGTCCATTATACTGTACCTTCCTATCCCACACTCTGTCCATTATACTGTACCTTCCTATCCTACACTCTGTACACTATACTGTACCTTCATTTTCCCACTATACTGTACCTTCCTATCCCACACTGTCAATTATACTGTACCTTCCTATCCCACACTCTGTCCATTATACTGTACCTTCCTATCCCACACTGTCAATTATACTGTACCTTCCTATCCCACACTCTGTCCACTATACTGTACCTTCCTATCCCACTCTCTGTCCACTATACTGTACTTTCCTATCCCACACTCTGTCCATTATACTGTACCTTCCTATCCCACACTCTGTCCATTATACTGTACCTTCCTATCCTACACTCTGTCCATTATACTGTACCTTCCTATCCCACACTCTATCCATTATACTGTACCTTCCTATCCTACACTCTGTCCACTATACTGTACCTTCCTTTTCCCACTATACTGTACCTTCCTATCCCACACTGTCAATTATACTGTACATTCCTATCCCACACTCTGTCCATTATACTGTACCTTCCTATCCCACACTCTGTCCACTATACTGTACCTTCCTATCCCACACTCTGTCCATTATACTGTACCTTCCTATCCCACACTCTGTCCATTATACTGCACCGTCCTATCCCATTATACTGTACCTTCTTATCCCACACTCTGTCCACTATACTGTACCTTCCGATCCCACACTCTGTCCACTATACTGTACCTTCTTATCCCACACTCTGTCCATTAAACTGTACCTTCCTATCCCACACTCTGTCCACTATTCTGTACCTTTCTATCCCACACTCTGTCCGCTATACTGTACCTTCCTATCCCACACTCTGTCCATTATACTGTACCTTCCTATCCCACACTCTGTCCACTATACTGTACCTTCCTATCCCACACTCTGACCACTATACTGTACCTTCTTATTCCACACTCTGTCCACTATACTGTACCTTCCTTTTCCCACTATACTGTACCTTCCTATCCCACACTGTCAATTATACTGTACCTTCCTATCCCACACTCTGTCCATTATACTGTACCTTCCTATCCCAAACTCTGTCCACTATACTGTACCTTCCTATCGCACACTCTGTCCATTATACTGTACCTTCCTATCCCACACTCTGTCCATTATACTGCACCGTCCTATCCCATTATACTGTACCTTCCTATCCCACACTCTGTCAACTATACTGTACCTTCATATCCAACACTCTGTCCATTATACTGTACCTTCCTATCCCACACTCTGTCCACTATACTGTACCTTCTTATCCCACACTCTGTCCATTATACTGTACCTTCCTATCCCACACTGTCAATTATACTGTACCTTCCTATCCCACACTCTGTCCACTATACTGTACCTTCCTATCCAACTCTCTGTCCACTATACTGTACTTTCCTATCCCACACTCTGTCCATTATACTGTACCTTCCTATCCCACACTCTGTCCATTATACTGTACCTTCCTATCCTACACTCTGTCCATTATACTGTACCTTCCTATCCCACACTCTGTCCACTATACTGTACCTTCCTATCCCAAACTCTGTCCATTATACTGTACCTTCCTATCCCACACTCTGTCCACTATACTGTACCTTCCTATCCCACACTCTGTCCATCATACTGTACCTTCCTATCCCACACTCTGTCCATTATACTGTACCTTCCTATCCCACACTGTCAATTATACTGTACCTTCCTATCCCACACGCTGTCCACTATACTGTACCTTCTTATCCCACACTCTGTCCACTATACTGTACCTTCCTATCCCACACTCTGTCCACTATACTGTACCTTCTTATCCCACACTCTGTCCTTTATACTGTACCTTCCTATCCCACACTCTGTCCACTATACTGTACCTTTCTATCCCACACTCTGTCCACTATACTGTACCTTCCTATCCCACACTCTGTCCATTATACTGTACCTTCCTATGCCACACTCTGTCCATTATACTGTACCTTCATATCCCACACTCTGTCCACTATACTGCACCTTCTTATCCCACACTCTGTCCACTATACTGTACCTTCCTATCCCACACTCTGTCCATTATACTGTACCTTCCTATCCCACACTGTGTCCACTATACTGCACCTTCTTATCCCACACTCTGTCCACTATACTGTACCTTCCTATCCCACACTCTGTCCACTATACTGTACCTTCATATCCCACACTCTGTCCATTATACTGTACCTTCCTATGCCACACTCTGTCCATTATACTGTACCTTCATATCCCACACTCTGTCCACTATACTGCACCTTCTTATCCCAAACTCTCTCCAATATACTGTACCTTCCTATCCCACACTCTGTCCACTATACTGTACCTTCCTATCCCACACTCTGACCACTATACTGTACCTTCTTATCCCACACTCTGTCCACTATACTGTACCTTCCTTTTCCCACTATACTGTACCTTCCTATCCCACACAGTCAATTATACTGTACCTTCCTATCCCACACTCTGTCCACTATACTGTACCTTCCTATCCCACACTCTGTCCATTATACTGTACCTTCCTATCCCACACTCTGTCCACTATACTGTACCTTCTTATCCCACACTCTGTCCATTATACTGTACCGTCCTATCCCACACTGTCAATTATACTGTACCTTCCTATCCCACACTCTGTCCACTATACTGTACCTTCTTATCCCAAACTCTGTCCACTATACTGTACCTTCCTATCCCACACTCTGTCCATTATACTGTACCTTCCTATCCCACACTGTGTCCACTATACTGCACCTTCTTATCCCACACTCTGTCCACTATACTGTACCTTCCTATCCCACACTCTGTCCATTATACTGTACCTTCCTATCCCAAACTCTGTCCACTATACTGTACCTTCCTATCGCACACTCTGTCCATTATACTGTACCTTCCTATCCCACACTCTGTCCATTATACTGCACCGTCCTATCCCATTATACTGTACCTTCCTATCCCACACTCTGTCAACTATACTGTACCTTCATATCCAACACTCTGTCCATTATACTGTACCTTCCTATCCCACACTCTGTCCACTATACTGTACCTTCTTATCCCACACTCTGTCCATTATACTGTACCTTCCTATCCCACACTGTCAATTATACTGTACCTTCCTATCCCACACTCTGTCCACTATACTGTACCTTCCTATCCAACTCTCTGTCCACTATACTGTACTTTCCTATCCCACACTCTGTCCATTATACTGTACCTTCCTATCCCACACTCTGTCCATTATACTGTACCTTCCTATCCTACACTCTGTCCATTATACTGTACCTTCCTATCCCACACTCTGTCCACTATACTGTACCTTCCTATCCCAAACTCTGTCCATTATACTGTACCTTCCTATCCCACACTCTGTCCACTATACTGTACCTTCCTATCCCACACTCTGTCCATCATACTGTACCTTCCTATCCCACACTCTGTCCATTATACTGTACCTTCCTATCCCACACTGTCAATTATACTGTACCTTCCTATCCCACACGCTGTCCACTATACTGTACCTTCTTATCCCACACTCTGTCCACTATACTGTACCTTCCTATCCCACACTCTGTCCACTATACTGTACCTTCTTATCCCACACTCTGTCCTTTATACTGTACCTTCCTATCCCACACTCTGTCCACTATACTGTACCTTTCTATCCCACACTCTGTCCACTATACTGTACCTTCCTATCCCACACTCTGTCCATTATACTGTACCTTCCTATGCCACACTCTGTCCATTATACTGTACCTTCATATCCCACACTCTGTCCACTATACTGCACCTTCTTATCCCACACTCTGTCCACTATACTGTACCTTCCTATCCCACACTCTGTCCATTATACTGTACCTTCCTATCCCACACTGTGTCCACTATACTGCACCTTCTTATCCCACACTCTGTCCACTATACTGTACCTTCCTATCCCACACTCTGTCCACTATACTGTACCTTCATATCCCACACTCTGTCCATTATACTGTACCTTCCTATGCCACACTCTGTCCATTATACTGTACCTTCATATCCCACACTCTGTCCACTATACTGCACCTTCTTATCCCAAACTCTCTCCAATATACTGTACCTTCCTATCCCACACTCTGTCCACTATACTGTACCTTCCTATCCCACACTCTGACCACTATACTGTACCTTCTTATCCCACACTCTGTCCACTATACTGTACCTTCCTTTTCCCACTATACTGTACCTTCCTATCCCACACAGTCAATTATACTGTACCTTCCTATCCCACACTCTGTCCACTATACTGTACCTTCCTATCCCACACTCTGTCCATTAAACTGTACCTTCCTATCCCACACTCTGTCCACTATTCTGTACCTTTCTATCCCACACTCTGTCCGCTATACTGTACCTTCCTATCCCACACTCTGTCCATTATACTGTACCTTCCTATCCCACACTCTGTCCACTATACTGTACCTTCTTATCCCACACTCTGTCCATTATACTGTACCTTCCTATCCCACACTGTCAATTATACTGTACCTTCCTATCCCACACTCTGTCCACTATACTGTACCTTCTTATCCCAAACTCTGTCCACTATACTGTACCTTCCTATCCCACACTCTGTCCACTATACTGTACCTTCTTATCCCACACTCTGTCCATTAAACTGTACCTTCCTATCCCACACTCTGTCCACTATTCTGTACCTTTCTATCCCACACTCTGTCCACTATACTGTACCTTCTTATCCCACACTCTGTCCATTAAACTGTACCTTCCTATCCCACACTCTGTCCATTATACTGTACCTTCCTATCCCACACTGTGTCCACTATACTGCACCTTCTTATCCCACACTCTGTCCACTATACTGTACCTTCCTATCCCACACTCTGTCCACTATACTGTACCTTCATATCCCACACTCTGTCCATTATACTGTACCTTCCTATGCCACACTCTGTCCATTATACTGTACCTTCATATCCCACACTCTGTCCACTATACTGCACCTTCTTATCCCAAACTCTCTCCAATATACTGTACCTTCCTATCCCACACTCTGTCCACTATACTGTACCTTCCTATCCCACACTCTGACCACTATACTGTACCTTCTTATCCCACACTCTGTCCACTATACTGTACCTTCCTTTTCCCACTATACTGTACCTTCCTATCCCACACAGTCAATTATACTGTACCTTCCTATCCCACACTCTGTCCACTATACTGTACCTTCCTATCCCACACTCTGTCCATTATACTGTACCTTCCTATCCCACACTCTGTCCACTATACTGTACCTTCTTATCCCACACTCTGTCCATTATACTGTACCGTCCTATCCCACACTGTCAATTATACTGTACCTTCCTATCCCACACTCTGTCCACTATACTGTACCTTCTTATCCCAAACTCTGTCCACTATACTGTACCTTCCTATCCCACACTCTGTCCACTATACTGTACCTTCATATCCCACACTCTGTCCACTATACTGCACCTTCTTATCCCACACTCTGTCCACTATACTGTACCTTCCTATCCCACACTCTGTCCATTATACTGTACCTTCCTATCCCACACTGTGTCCACTATACTGCACCTTCTTATCCCACACTCTGTCCACTATACTGTACCTTCCTATCCCACACTCTGTCCACTATACTGTACCTTCATATCCCACACTCTGTCCATTATACTGTACCTTCCTATGCCACACTCTGTCCATTATACTGTACCTTCATATCCCACACTCTGTCCACTATACTGCACCTTCTTATCCCAAACTCTCTCCAATATACTGTACCTTCCTATCCCACACTCTGTCCACTATACTGTACCTTCCTATCCCACACTCTGACCACTATACTGTACCTTCTTATCCCACACTCTGTCCACTATACTGTACCTTCCTTTTCCCACTATACTGTACCTTCCTATCCCACACAGTCAATTATACTGTACCTTCCTATCCCACACTCTGTCCACTATACTGTACCTTCCTATCCCACACTCTGTCCATTAAACTGTACCTTCCTATCCCACACTCTGTCCACTATTCTGTACCTTTCTATCCCACACTCTGTCCGCTATACTGTACCTTCCTATCCCACACTCTGTCCATTATACTGTACCTTCCTATCCCACACTCTGTCCACTATACTGTACCTTCTTATCCCACACTCTGTCCATTATACTGTACCTTCCTATCCCACACTGTCAATTATACTGTACCTTCCTATCCCACACTCTGTCCACTATACTGTACCTTCTTATCCCAAACTCTGTCCACTATACTGTACCTTCCTATCCCACACTCTGTCCACTATACTGTACCTTCTTATCCCACACTCTGTCCATTAAACTGTACCTTCCTATCCCACACTCTGTCCACTATTCTGTACCTTTCTATCCCACACTCTGTCCACTATACTGTACCTTCTTATCCCACACTCTGTCCATTAAACTGTACCTTCCTATCCCACACTCTGTCCATTATACTGTACCTTCCTATCCCACACTGTGTCCACTATACTGCACCTTCTTATCCCACACTCTGTCCACTATACTGTACCTTCCTATCCCACACTCTGTCCACTATACTGTACCTTCATATCCCACACTCTGTCCATTATACTGTACCTTCCTATGCCACACTCTGTCCATTATACTGTACCTTCATATCCCACACTCTGTCCACTATACTGCACCTTCTTATCCCAAACTCTCTCCAATATACTGTACCTTCCTATCCCACACTCTGTCCACTATACTGTACCTTCCTATCCCACACTCTGACCACTATACTGTACCTTCTTATCCCACACTCTGTCCACTATACTGTACCTTCCTTTTCCCACTATACTGTACCTTCCTATCCCACACAGTCAATTATACTGTACCTTCCTATCCCACACTCTGTCCACTATACTGTACCTTCCTATCCCACACTCTGTCCATTATACTGTACCTTCCTATCCCACACTCTGTCCACTATACTGTACCTTCTTATCCCACACTCTGTCCATTATACTGTACCGTCCTATCCCACACTGTCAATTATACTGTACCTTCCTATCCCACACTCTGTCCACTATACTGTACCTTCTTATCCCAAACTCTGTCCACTATACTGTACCTTCCTATCCCACACTCTGTCCACTATACTGTACCTTCATATCCCACACTCTGTCCACTATACTGCACCTTCTTATCCCACACTCTGTCCACTATACTGTACCTTCCTATCCCACACTCTGTCCATTATACTGTACCTTCCTATCCCACACTGTGTCCACTATACTGCACCTTCTTATCCCACACTCTGTCCACTATACTGTACCTTCCTATCCCACACTCTGTCCACTATACTGTACCTTCATATCCCACACTCTGTCCATTATACTGTACCTTCCTATGCCACACTCTGTCCATTATACTGTACCTTCATATCCCACACTCTGTCCACTATACTGCACCTTCTTATCCCAAACTCTCTCCAATATACTGTACCTTCCTATCCCACACTCTGTCCACTATACTGTACCTTCCTATCCCACACTCTGACCACTATACTGTACCTTCTTATCCCACACTCTGTCCACTATACTGTACCTTCCTTTTCCCACTATACTGTACCTTCCTATCCCACACAGTCAATTATACTGTACCTTCCTATCCCACACTCTGTCCACTATACTGTACCTTCCTATCCCACACTCTGTCCATTATACTGTACCTTCCTATCCCACACTCTGTCCACTATACTGTACCTTCTTATCCCACACTCTGTCCATTATACTGTACCGTCCTATCCCACACTGTCAATTATACTGTACCTTCCTATCCCACACTCTGTCCACTATACTGTACCTTCTTATCCCAAACTCTGTCCACTATACTGTACCTTCCTATCCCACACTCTGTCCATTATACTGTACCTTCCTATCCCACACTGTGTCCACTATACTGCACCTTCTTATCCCACACTCTGTCCACTATACTGTACCTTCCTATCCCACACTCTGTCCATTATACTGTACCTTCCTATCCCAAACTCTGTCCACTATACTGTACCTTCCTATCGCACACTCTGTCCATTATACTGTACCTTCCTATCCCACACTCTGTCCATTATACTGCACCGTCCTATCCCATTATACTGTACCTTCCTATCCCACACTCTGTCAACTATACTGTACCTTCATATCCAACACTCTGTCCATTATACTCTACCTTCCTATCCCACACTCTGTCCACTATACTGTACCTTCTTATCCCACACTCTGTCCATTATACTGTACCTTCCTATCCCACACTGTCAATTATACTGTACCTTCCTATCCCACACTCTGTCCACTATACTGTACCTTCCTATCCAACTCTCTGTCCACTATACTGTACTTTCCTATCCCACACTCTGTCCATTATACTGTACCTTCCTATCCCACACTCTGTCCATTATACTGTACCTTCCTATCCTACACTCTGTCCATTATACTGTACCTTCCTATCCCACACTCTGTCCACTATACTGTACCTTCCTATCCCAAACTCTGTCCATTATACTGTACCTTCCTATCCCACACTCTGTCCACTATACTGTACCTTCCTATCCCACACTCTGTCCATCATACTGTACCTTCCTATCCCACACTCTGTCCATTATACTGTACCTTCCTATCCCACACTGTCAATTATACTGTACCTTCCTATCCCACACTCTGTCCATTATACTGTACCTTCCTATGCCACACTCTGTCCATTATACTGTACCTTCATATCCCACACTCTGTCCACTATACTGCACCTTCTTATCCCACACTCTGTCCACTATACTGTACCTTCCTATCCCACACTCTGTCCATTATACTGTACCTTCCTATCCCACACTGTGTCCACTATACTGCACCTTCTTATCCCACACTCTGTCCACTATACTGTACCTTCCTATCCCACACTCTGTC
The DNA here is from genome assembly GCF_057628025.1 of Oncorhynchus mykiss. Taxonomy (NCBI): domain Eukaryota; kingdom Metazoa; phylum Chordata; class Actinopteri; order Salmoniformes; family Salmonidae; genus Oncorhynchus; species Oncorhynchus mykiss. The sequence goes on from NC_143049.1 coordinate 4,807,723, forward strand.
CACTATACTGTACCTTCATATCCCACACTCTGTCCATTATACTGTACCTTCCTATGCCACACTCTGTCCATTATACTGTACCTTCATATCCCACACTCTGTCCACTATACTGCACCTTCTTATCCCAAACTCTCTCCAATATACTGTACCTTCCTATCCCACACTCTGTCCACTATACTGTACCTTCCTATCCCACACTCTGACCACTATACTGTACCTTCTTATCCCACACTCTGTCCACTATACTGTACCTTCCTTTTCCCACTATACTGTACCTTCCTATCCCACACAGTCAATTATACTGTACCTTCCTATCCCACACTCTGTCCACTATACTGTACCTTCCTATCCCACACTCTGTCCATTAAACTGTACCTTCCTATCCCACACTCTGTCCACTATTCTGTACCTTTCTATCCCACACTCTGTCCGCTATACTGTACCTTCCTATCCCACACTCTGTCCATTATACTGTACCTTCCTATCCCACACTCTGTCCACTATACTGTACCTTCTTATCCCACACTCTGTCCATTATACTGTACCTTCCTATCCCACACTGTCAATTATACTGTACCTTCCTATCCCACACTCTGTCCACTATACTGTACCTTCTTATCCCAAACTCTGTCCACTATACTGTACCTTCCTATCCCACACTCTGTCCACTATACTGTACCTTCTTATCCCACACTCTGTCCATTAAACTGTACCTTCCTATCCCACACTCTGTCCACTATTCTGTACCTTTCTATCCCACACTCTGTCCACTATACTGTACCTTCCTATCCCACACTCTGTCCATTATACTGTACCTTCCTATCCCACACTCTGTCCACTATACTGTACCTTCCTATCCCACACTCTGACCACTATACTGTACCTTCTTATTCCACACTCTGTCCACTATACTGTACCTTCCTTTTCCCACTATACTGTACCTTCCTATCCCACACTGTCAATTATACTGTACCTTCCTATCCCACACTCTGTCCACTATACTGTACCTTCCTATCCCACACTCTGTCCATTATACTGCACCGTCCTATCCCATTATACTGTACCTTCTTATCCCACACTCTGTCCACTATACTGTACCTTCCTATCCCACACTCTGTCCACTATACTGTACCTTCCTATCCCACACTCTGTCCATTAAACTGTACCTTCCTATCCCACACTCTGTCCATTATACTGTACCTTCCTATCCCACACTGTCAATTATACTGTACCTTCCTATCCCACACTCTGTCCACTATACTGTACCTTCCTATCCCACTCTCTGTCCACTATACTGTACTTTCCTATCCCACACTCTGTCCATTATACTGTACCTTCCTATCCCACACTCTGTCCATTATACTGTACCTTCCTATCCTACACTCTGTACATTATACTGTACCTTCCTATCCCACACTCTGTCCATTATACTGTACCTTCCTATCCTACACTCTGTCCACTATACTGTACCTTCCTTTTCCCACTATACTGTACCTTCCTATCCCACACTGTCAATTATACTGTACCTTCCTATCCCACACTCTGTCCACTATACTGTACTTTCCTATCCCACACTCTGTCCATTATACTGTACCTTCCTATCCCACACTCTGTCCATTATACTGTACCTTCCTATCCTACACTCTGTACATTATACTGTACCTTCCTATCCCACACTCTGTCCATTATACTGTACCTTCCTATCCTACACTCTGTCCACTATACTGTACCTTCCTTTTCCCACTATACTGTACCTTCCTATCCCACACTGTCAATTATACTGTACCTTCCTATCCCACACTCTGTCCATTATACTGTACCTTCCTATCCCACACTCTGTCCACTATACTGTACCTTCCTATCCCACACTCTGTCCATTATACTGTACCTTCCTATCCCACACTCTGTCCATTATACTGCACCGTCCTATCCCATTATACTGTACCTTCTTATCCCACACTATGTCCACTATACTGTACCTTCCTATCCCACACTCTGTCCACTATACTGTACCTTCTTATCCCACACTCTGTCCATTATACTGTACCTTCCTATCCCACACTGTCAATTATACTGTACCTTCCTATCCCACACTCTGTCCACTATACTGTACCTTCTTATCCCAAACTCTGTCCACTATACTGTACCTTCCTATCCCACACTCTGTCCACTATACTGTACCTTCTTATCCCACACTCTGTCCATTAAACTGTACCTTCCTATCCCACACTCTGTCCACTATTCTGTACCTTTCTATCCCACACTCTGTCCACTATACTGTACCTTCCTATCCCACACTCTGTCCATTATACTGTACCTTCCTATCCCACACTCTGTCCACTATACTGTACATTCCTATCCCACACTCTGACCACTATACTGTACCTTCTTATTCCACACTCTGTCCACTATACTGTACCTTCCTTTTCCCACTATACTGTACCTTCCTATCCCACACTGTCAATTATACTGTACCTTCCTATCCCACACTCTGTCCACTATACTGTACCTTCCTATCCCACACTCTGTCCATTATACTGCACCGTCCTATCCCATTATACTGTACCTTCTTATCCCACACTCTGTCCACTATACTGTACCTTCCTATCCCACACTCTGTCCACTATACTGTACCTTCCTATCCCACACTCTGTCCATTAAACTGTACCTTCCTATCCCACACTCTGTCCATTATACTGTACCTTCCTATCCCACACTGTCAATTATACTGTACCTTCCTATCCCACACTCTGTCCACTATACTGTACCTTCCTATCCCACTCTCTGTCCACTATACTGTACTTTCCTATCCCACACTCTGTCCATTATACTGTACCTTCCTATCCCACACTCTGTCCATTATACTGTACCTTCCTATCCTACACTCTGTACATTATACTGTACCTTCCTATCCCACACTCTGTCCACTATACTGTACCTTCCTATCCCACACTCTGACCACTATACTGTACCTTCTTATCCCACACTCTGTCCACTATACTGTACCTTCCTTTTCCCACTATACTGTACCTTCCTATCCCACACAGTCAATTATACTGTACCTTCCTATCCCACACTCTGTCCACTATACTGTACCTTCCTATCCCACACTCTGTCCATTATACTGTACCTTCCTATCCCACACTCTGTCCACTATACTGTACCTTCTTATCCCACACTCTGTCCATTATACTGTACCGTCCTATCCCACACTGTCAATTATACTGTACCTTCCTATCCCACACTCTGTCCACTATACTGTACCTTCTTATCCCAAACTCTGTCCACTATACTGTACCTTCCTATCCCACACTCTGTCCATTATACTGTACCTTCCTATCCCACACTGTGTCCACTATACTGCACCTTCTTATCCCACACTCTGTCCACTATACTGTACCTTCCTATCCCACACTCTGTCCATTATACTGTACCTTCCTATCCCAAACTCTGTCCACTATACTGTACCTTCCTATCGCACACTCTGTCCATTATACTGTACCTTCCTATCCCACACTCTGTCCATTATACTGCACCGTCCTATCCCATTATACTGTACCTTCCTATCCCACACTCTGTCAACTATACTGTACCTTCATATCCAACACTCTGTCCATTATACTCTACCTTCCTATCCCACACTCTGTCCACTATACTGTACCTTCTTATCCCACACTCTGTCCATTATACTGTACCTTCCTATCCCACACTGTCAATTATACTGTACCTTCCTATCCCACACTCTGTCCACTATACTGTACCTTCCTATCCAACTCTCTGTCCACTATACTGTACTTTCCTATCCCACACTCTGTCCATTATACTGTACCTTCCTATCCCACACTCTGTCCATTATACTGTACCTTCCTATCCTACACTCTGTCCATTATACTGTACCTTCCTATCCCACACTCTGTCCACTATACTGTACCTTCCTATCCCAAACTCTGTCCATTATACTGTACCTTCCTATCCCACACTCTGTCCACTATACTGTACCTTCCTATCCCACACTCTGTCCATCATACTGTACCTTCCTATCCCACACTCTGTCCATTATACTGTACCTTCCTATCCCACACTGTCAATTATACTGTACCTTCCTATCCCACACGCTGTCCACTATACTGTACCTTCTTATCCCACACTCTGTCCACTATACTGTACCTTCCTATCCCACACTCTGTCCACTATACTGTACCTTCTTATCCCACACTCTGTCCTTTATACTGTACCTTCCTATCCCACACTCTGTCCACTATACTGTACCTTTCTATCCCACACTCTGTCCACTATACTGTACCTTCCTATCCCACACTCTGTCCATTATACTGTACCTTCCTATGCCACACTCTGTCCATTATACTGTACCTTCATATCCCACACTCTGTCCACTATACTGCACCTTCTTATCCCACACTCTGTCCACTATACTGTACCTTCCTATCCCACACTCTGTCCATTATACTGTACCTTCCTATCCCACACTGTGTCCACTATACTGCACCTTCTTATCCCACACTCTGTCCACTATACTGTACCTTCCTATCCCACACTCTGTCCACTATACTGTACCTTCATATCCCACACTCTGTCCATTATACTGTACCTTCCTATGCCACACTCTGTCCATTATACTGTACCTTCATATCCCACACTCTGTCCACTATACTGCACCTTCTTATCCCAAACTCTCTCCAATATACTGTACCTTCCTATCCCACACTCTGTCCACTATACTGTACCTTCCTATCCCACACTCTGACCACTATACTGTACCTTCTTATCCCACACTCTGTCCACTATACTGTACCTTCCTTTTCCCACTATACTGTACCTTCCTATCCCACACAGTCAATTATACTGTACCTTCCTATCCCACACTCTGTCCACTATACTGTACCTTCCTATCCCACACTCTGTCCATTAAACTGTACCTTCCTATCCCACACTCTGTCCACTATTCTGTACCTTTCTATCCCACACTCTGTCCGCTATACTGTACCTTCCTATCCCACACTCTGTCCATTATACTGTACCTTCCTATCCCACACTCTGTCCACTATACTGTACCTTCTTATCCCACACTCTGTCCATTATACTGTACCTTCCTATCCCACACTGTCAATTATACTGTACCTTCCTATCCCACACTCTGTCCACTATACTGTACCTTCTTATCCCAAACTCTGTCCACTATACTGTACCTTCCTATCCCACACTCTGTCCACTATACTGTACCTTCTTATCCCACACTCTGTCCATTAAACTGTACCTTCCTATCCCACACTCTGTCCACTATTCTGTACCTTTCTATCCCACACTCTGTCCACTATACTGTACCTTCCTATCCCACACTCTGTCCATTATACTGTACCTTCCTATCCCACACTCTGTCCACTATACTGTACCTTCCTATCCCACACTCTGACCACTATACTGTACCTTCTTATTCCACACTCTGTCCACTATACTGTACCTTCCTTTTCCCACTATACTGTACCTTCCTATCCCACACTGTCAATTATACTGTACCTTCCTATCCCACACTCTGTCCACTATACTGTACCTTCCTATCCCACACTCTGTCCATTATACTGCACCGTCCTATCCCATTATACTGTACCTTCTTATCCCACACTCTGTCCACTATACTGTACCTTCCTATCCCACACTCTGTCCACTATACTGTACCTTCCTATCCCACACTCTGTCCATTAAACTGTACCTTCCTATCCCACACTCTGTCCATTATACTGTACCTTCCTATCCCACACTGTCAATTATACTGTACCTTCCTATCCCACACTCTGTCCACTATACTGTACCTTCCTATCCCACTCTCTGTCCACTATACTGTACTTTCCTATCCCACACTCTGTCCATTATACTGTACCTTCCTATCCCACACTCTGTCCATTATACTGTACCTTCCTATCCTACACTCTGTACATTATACTGTACCTTCCTATCCCACACTCTGTCCATTATACTGTACCTTCCTATCCTACACTCTGTCCACTATACTGTACCTTCCTTTTCCCACTATACTGTACCTTCCTATCCCACACTGTCAATTATACTGTACCTTCCTATCCCACACTCTGTCCACTATACTGTACTTTCCTATCCCACACTCTGTCCATTATACTGTACCTTCCTATCCCACACTCTGTCCATTATACTGTACCTTCCTATCCTACACTCTGTACATTATACTGTACCTTCCTATCCCACACTCTGTCCATTATACTGTACCTTCCTATCCTACACTCTGTCCACTATACTGTACCTTCCTTTTCCCACTATACTGTACCTTCCTATCCCACACTGTCAATTATACTGTACCTTCCTATCCCACACTCTGTCCATTATACTGTACCTTCCTATCCCACACTCTGTCCACTATACTGTACCTTCCTATCCCACACTCTGTCCATTATACTGTACCTTCCTATCCCACACTCTGTCCATTATACTGCACCGTCCTATCCCATTATACTGTACCTTCTTATCCCACACTATGTCCACTATACTGTACCTTCCTATCCCACACTCTGTCCACTATACTGTACCTTCTTATCCCACACTCTGTCCATTATACTGTACCTTCCTATCCCACACTGTCAATTATACTGTACCTTCCTATCCCACACTCTGTCCACTATACTGTACCTTCTTATCCCAAACTCTGTCCACTATACTGTACCTTCCTATCCCACACTCTGTCCACTATACTGTACCTTCTTATCCCACACTCTGTCCATTAAACTGTACCTTCCTATCCCACACTCTGTCCACTATTCTGTACCTTTCTATCCCACACTCTGTCCACTATACTGTACCTTCCTATCCCACACTCTGTCCATTATACTGTACCTTCCTATCCCACACTCTGTCCACTATACTGTACATTCCTATCCCACACTCTGACCACTATACTGTACCTTCTTATTCCACACTCTGTCCACTATACTGTACCTTCCTTTTCCCACTATACTGTACCTTCCTATCCCACACTGTCAATTATACTGTACCTTCCTATCCCACACTCTGTCCACTATACTGTACCTTCCTATCCCACACTCTGTCCATTATACTGCACCGTCCTATCCCATTATACTGTACCTTCTTATCCCACACTCTGTCCACTATACTGTACCTTCCTATCCCACACTCTGTCCACTATACTGTACCTTCCTATCCCACACTCTGTCCATTAAACTGTACCTTCCTATCCCACACTCTGTCCATTATACTGTACCTTCCTATCCCACACTGTCAATTATACTGTACCTTCCTATCCCACACTCTGTCCACTATACTGTACCTTCCTATCCCACTCTCTGTCCACTATACTGTACTTTCCTATCCCACACTCTGTCCATTATACTGTACCTTCCTATCCCACACTCTGTCCATTATACTGTACCTTCCTATCCTACACTCTGTACATTATACTGTACCTTCCTATCCCACACTCTGTCCATTATACTGTACCTTCCTATCCTACACTCTGTCCACTATACTGTACCTTCCTTTTCCCACTATACTGTACCTTCCTATCCCACACTGTCAATTATACTGTACCTTCCTATCCCACACTCTGTCCACTATACTGTACTTTCCTATCCCACACTCTGTCCATTATACTGTACCTTCCTATCCCACACTCTGTCCATTATACTGTACCTTCCTATCCTACACTCTGTACATTATACTGTACCTTCCTATCCCACACTCTGTCCATTATACTGTACCTTCCTATCCTACACTCTGTCCACTATACTGTACCTTCCTTTTCCCACTATACTGTACCTTCCTATCCCACACTGTCAATTATACTGTACCTTCCTATCCCACACTCTGTCCATTATACTGTACCTTCCTATCCCACACTCTGTCCACTATACTGTACCTTCCTATCCCACACTCTGTCCATTATACTGTACCTTCCTATCCCACACTCTGTCCATTATACTGCACCGTCCTATCCCATTATACTGTACCTTCTTATCCCACACTATGTCCACTATACTGTACCTTCCTATCCCACACTCTATCCACTATACTGTACCTTCTTATCCCACACTCTGTCCATTAAACTGTACCTTCCTATCCCACACTCTGTCCACTATTCTGTACCTTTCTATCCCACACTCTGTCCGCTATACTGTACCTTCCTATCCCACACTCTGTCCATTATACTGTACCTTCCTATCCCACACTCTGTCCACTATACTGTACCTTCCTATCCCACACTCTGACCACTATACTGTACCTTCTTATTCCACACTCTGTCCACTATACTGTACCTTCCTTTTACCACTATACTGTACCTTCCTATCCCACACTGTCAATTATACTGTACCTTCCTATCCCACACTCTGTCCATTATACTGTACCTTCCTATCCCAAACTCTGTCCACTATACTGTACCTTCCTATCGCACACTCTGTCCATTATACTGTACCTTCCTATCCCACACTCTGTCCATTATACTGCACCGTCCTATCCCATTATACTGTACCTTCTTATCCCACACTATGTCCACTATACTGTACCTTCCTATCCCACACTCTATCCACTATACTGTACCTTCTTATCCCACACTCTGTCCATTAAACTGTACCTTCCTATCCCACACTCTGTCCACTATTCTGTACCTTTCTATCCCACACTCTGTCCGCTATACTGTACCTTCCTATCCCACACTCTGTCCATTATACTGTACCTTCCTATCCCACACTCTGTCCACTATACTGTACCTTCCTATCCCACACTCTGACCACTATACTGTACCTTCTTATTCCACACTCTGTCCACTATACTGTACCTTCCTTTTACCACTATACTGTACCTTCCTATCCCACACTGTCAATTATACTGTACCTTCCTATCCCACACTCTGTCCATTATACTGTACCTTCCTATCCCAAACTCTGTCCACTATACTGTACCTTCCTATCGCACACTCTGTCCATTATACTGTACCTTCCTATCCCACACTCTGTCCATTATACTGCACCGTCCTATCCCATTATACTGTACCTTCCTATCCCACACTCTGTCCACTATACTGTACCTTCTTATCCCACACTATCTCCATTATACTGTACCTTCCTATCCCACACTGTCAATTATACTGTACCTTCCTATCCCACACTCTGTCCACTATACTGTACCTTCCTATCCCACTCTCTGTCCACTATACTGTACTTTCCTATCCCACACTCTGTCCATTATACTGTACCTTCCTATCCCACACTCTGTCCATTATACTGTACCTTCCTATCCTACACTCTGTCCATTATACTGTACCTTCCTATCCCACACTCTGTCCACTATACTGTACCTTCCTATCCCAAACTCTGTCCATTATACTGTACCTTCCTATCCCACACTCTGTCCACTATACTGTACCTTCCTATCCCACACTCTGTCCACTATACTGTACCTTCCTAACCCACACTCTGCCATTATACTGTACCTTCCTATCCCACACGCTGTCCATTATACTGTACCTTCCTATCCCACACTCTGTCCACTATACTGTACCTTCCTATCCCACACTCTGTCCACTATACTGTACCTTCCTATCCTAAACTCTGTCCACTATACTGTACCTTCCTATCCCACACTCTGTCCATTATACTGTACCTTCCTATCCCACTCTCTGTCCACTATACTGTACCTTCCTATCCCACACTCTGTCCACTATACTGTACCTTCTTATCCCACACTCTGTCCATTATACTGTACCTTCCTATCCCACACTGTCAATTATACTGTACCTTCCTATCCCACACTCTGTCCACTATACTGTACCTTCCTATCCCACTCTCTGTCCACTATACTGTACTTTCCTATCCCACACTCTGTCCATTATACTGTACCTTCCTATCCTACACTCTGTCCATTATACTGTACCTTCCTATCCCACACTCTGTCCATTATACTGTACCTTCCTATCCTACACTCTGTACACTATACTGTACCTTCCTTTTCCCACTATACTGTACCTTCCTATCCCACACTGTCAATTATACTGTACCTTCCTATCCCACACTCTGTCCATTATACTGTACCTTCCTATCCCACACTGTCAATTATACTGTACCTTCCTATCCCACACTCTGTCCACTATACTGTACCTTCCTATCCCACTCTCTGTCCACTATACTGTACTTTCCTATCCCACACTCTGTCCATTATACTGTACCTTCCTATCCCACACTCTGTCCATTATACTGTACCTTCCTATCCTACACTCTGTCCATTATACTGTACCTTCCTATCCCACACTCTATCCATTATACTGTACCTTCCTATCCTACACTCTGTCCACTATACTGTACCTTCCTTTTCCCACTATACTGTACCTTCCTATCCCACACTGTCAATTATACTGTACCTTCCTATCCCACACTCTGTCCATTATACTGTACCTTCCTATCCCACACTCTGTCCACTATACTGTACCTTCCTATCCCACACTCTGTCCATTATACTGTACCTTCCTATCCCACACTCTGTCCATTATACTGCACCGTCCTATCCCATTATACTGTACCTTCTTATCCCACACTCTGTCCACTATACTGTACCTTCCGATCCCACACTCTGTCCACTATACTGTACCTTCTTATCCCACACTCTGTCCATTAAACTGTACCTTCCTATCCCACACTCTGTCCACTATTCTGTACCTTTCTATCCCACACTCTGTCCGCTATACTGTACCTTCCTATCCCACACTCTGTCCATTATACTGTACCTTCCTATCCCACACTCTGTCCACTATACTGTACCTTCCTATCCCACACTCTGACCACTATACTGTACCTTCTTATTCCACACTCTGTCCACTATACTGTACCTTCCTTTTCCCACTATACTGTACCTTCCTATCCCACACTGTCAATTATACTGTACCTTCTTATCCCACACTCTGTCCACTATACTGTACCTTCCTATCCCACACTCTGTCCACTATACTGTACCTTCATATCCCACACTCTGTCCATTATACTGTACCTTCCTATGCCACACTCTGTCCATTATACTGTACCTTCATATCCCACACTCTGTCCACTATACTGCACCTTCTTATCCCAAACTCTCTCCAATATACTGTACCTTCCTATCCCACACTCTGTCCACTATACTGTACCTTCCTATCCCACACTCTGACCACTATACTGTACCTTCTTATCCCACACTCTGTCCACTATACTGTACCTTCCTTTTCCCACTATACTGTACCTTCCTATCCCACACAGTCAATTATACTGTACCTTCCTATCCCACACTCTGTCCACTATACTGTACCTTCCTATCCCACACTCTGTCCATTATACTGTACCTTCCTATCCCACACTCTGTCCACTATACTGTACCTTCTTATCCCACACTCTGTCCATTATACTGTACCGTCCTATCCCACACTGTCAATTATACTGTACCTTCCTATCCCACACTCTGTCCACTATACTGTACCTTCTTATCCCAAACTCTGTCCACTATACTGTACCTTCCTATCCCACACTCTGTCCATTATACTGTACCTTCCTATCCCACACTGTGTCCACTATACTGCACCTTCTTATCCCACACTCTGTCCACTATACTGTACCTTCCTATCCCACACTCTGTCCACTATACTGTACCTTCATATCCCACACTCTGTCCATTATACTGTACCTTCCTATGCCACACTCTGTCCATTATACTGTACCTTCATATCCCACACTCTGTCCACTATACTGTACATTCCTATCCCACACTCTGTCCACTATAATGTACCTTCCTATCCCACACTCTGTCCACAATACTGTACCTTCCTATCCCACACTCTGTCCATTATACTGTACCTTCCTATCCCACACTGTGTCCACTATACTGCACCTTCTTATCCCACACTCTGTCCACTATACTGTACCTTCCTATCCCACACTCTGTCCACTATACTGTACCTTCCTATCCCACACTCTGACCACTATACTGTACCTTCTTATCCCACACTCTGTCCACTATACTGTACCTTCCTTTTCCCACTATACTGTACCTTCCTATCCCACACAGTCAATTATACTGTACCTTCCTATCCCACACTCTGTCCACTATACTGTACCTTCCTATCCCACACTCTGTCCATTATACTGTACCTTCCTATCCCACACTCTGTCCACTATACTGTACCTTCTTATCCCACACTCTGTCCATTATACTGTACCTTCCTATCCCACACTGTCAATTATACTGTACCTTCCTATCCCACACTCTGTCCACTATACTGTACCTTCTTATCCCAAACTCTGTCCACTATACTGTACCTTCCTATCCCACACTCTGTCCACTATACTGTACCTTCTTATCCCACACTCTGTCCATTAAACTGTACCTTCCTATCCCACACTCTGTCCACTATTCTGTACCTTTCTATCCCACACTCTGTCCACTATACTGTACCTTCCTATCCCACACTCTGTCCATTATACTGTACCTTCCTATCCCACACTCTGTCCACTATACTGTACCTTCCTATCCCACACTCTGACCACTATACTGTACCTTCTTATTCCACACTCTGTCCACTATACTGTACCTTCCTTTTCCCACTATACTGTACCTTCCTATCCCACACTGTCAATTATACTGTACCTTCCTATCCCACACTCTGTCCACTATACTGTACCTTCCTATCCCACACTCTGTCCATTATACTGTACCTTCCTATCCCACACTCTGTCCATTATACTGCACCGTCCTATCCCATTATACTGTACCTTCTTATCCCACACTCTGTCCACTATACTGTACCTTCCTATCCCACACTCTGTCCACTATACTGTACCTTCCTATCCCACACTCTGTCCATTAAACTGTACCTTCCTATCCCACACTCTGTCCATTATACTGTACCTTCCTATCCCACACTGTCAATTATACTGTACCTTCCTATCCCACACTCTGTCCACTATACTGTACCTTCCTATCCCACTCTCTGTCCACTATACTGTACTTTCCTATCCCACACTCTGTCCATTATACTGTACCTTCCTATCCCACACTCTGTCCATTATACTGTACCTTCCTATCCTACACTCTGTACATTATACTGTACCTTCCTATCCCACACTCTGTCCATTATACTGTACCTTCCTATCCTACACTCTGTCCACTATACTGTACCTTCCTTTTCCCACTATACTGTACCTTCCTATCCCACACTGTCAATTATACTGTACCTTCCTATCCCACACTCTGTCCACTATACTGTACTTTCCTATCCCACACTCTGTCCATTATACTGTACCTTCCTATCCCACACTCTGTCCATTATACTGTACCTTCCTATCCTACACTCTGTACATTATACTGTACCTTCCTATCCCACACTCTGTCCATTATACTGTACCTGCCTATCCTACACTCTGTCCACTATACTGTACCTTCCTTTTCCCACTATACTGTACCTTCCTATCCCACACTGTCAATTATACTGTACCTTCCTATCCCACACTCTGTCCATTATACTGTACCTTCCTATCCCACACTCTGTCCACTATACTGTACCTTCCTATCCCACACTCTGTCCATTATACTGTACCTTCCTATCCCACACTCTGTCCATTATACTGCACCGTCCTATCCCATTATACTGTACCTTCTTATCCCACACTATGTCCACTATACTGTACCTTCCTATCCCACACTCTATCCACTATACTGTACCTTCTTATCCCACACTCTGTCCATTAAACTGTACCTTCCTATCCCACACTCTGTCCACTATTCTGTACCTTTCTATCCCACACTCTGTCCGCTATACTGTACCTTCCTATCCCACACTCTGTCCATTATACTGTACCTTCCTATCCCACACTCTGTCCACTATACTGTACCTTCCTATCCCACACTCTGACCACTATACTGTACCTTCTTATTCCACACTCTGTCCACTATACTGTACCTTCCTTTTACCACTATACTGTACCTTCCTATCCCACACTGTCAATTATACTGTACCTTCCTATCCCACACTCTGTCCATTATACTGTACCTTCCTATCCCAAACTCTGTCCACTATACTGTACCTTCCTATCGCACACTCTGTCCATTATACTGTACCTTCCTATCCCACACTCTGTCCATTATACTGCACCGTCCTATCCCATTATACTGTACCTTCCTATCCCACACTCTGTCCACTATACTGTACCTTCTTATCCCACACTATCTCCATTATACTGTACCTTCCTATCCCACACTGTCAATTATACTGTACCTTCCTATCCCACACTCTGTCCACTATACTGTACCTTCCTATCCCACTCTCTGTCCACTATACTGTACTTTCCTATCCCACACTCTGTCCATTATACTGTACCTTCCTATCCCACACTCTGTCCATTATACTGTACCTTCCTATCCTACACTCTGTCCATTATACTGTACCTTCCTATCCCACACTCTGTCCACTATACTGTACCTTCCTATCCCAAACTCTGTCCATTATACTGTACCTTCCTATCCCACACTCTGTCCACTATACTGTACCTTCCTATCCCACACTCTGTCCACTATACTGTACCTTCCTAACCCACACTCTGCCATTATACTGTACCTTCCTATCCCACACGCTGTCCATTATACTGTACCTTCCTATCCCACACTCTGTCCACTATACTGTACCTTCCTATCCCACACTCTGTCCACTATACTGTACCTTCCTATCCTAAACTCTGTCCACTATACTGTACCTTCCTATCCCACACTCTGTCCATTATACTGTACCTTCCTATCCCACACTGTCAATTATACTGTACCTTCCTATCCCACACTCTGTCCACTATACTGTACCTTCCTATCCCACTCTCTGTCCACTATACTGTACCTTCCTATCCCACACTCTGTCCATTATACTGTACCTTCTTATCCCACACTCTGTCCATTATACTGTACCTTCCTATCCCACACTGTCAATTATACTGTACCTTCCTATCCCACACTCTGTCCACTATACTGTACCTTCCTATCCCACTCTCTGTCCACTATACTGTACTTTCCTATCCCACACTCTGTCCATTATACTGTACCTTCCTATCCTACACTCTGTCCATTATACTGTACCTTCCTATCCCACACTCTGTCCATTATACTGTACCTTCCTATCCTACACTCTGTACACTATACTGTACCTTCCTTTTCCCACTATACTGTACCTTCCTATCCCACACTGTCAATTATACTGTACCTTCCTATCCCACACTCTGTCCATTATACTGTACCTTCCTATCCCACACTGTCAATTATACTGTACCTTCCTATCCCACACTCTGTCCACTATACTGTACCTTCCTATCCCACTCTCTGTCCACTATACTGTACTTTCCTATCCCACACTCTGTCCATTATACTGTACCTTCCTATCCCACACTCTGTCCATTATACTGTACCTTCCTATCCTACACTCTGTCCATTATACTGTACCTTCCTATCCCACACTCTATCCATTATACTGTACCTTCCTATCCTACACTCTGTCCACTATACTGTACCTTCCTTTTCCCACTATACTGTACCTTCCTATCCCACACTGTCAATTATACTGTACCTTCCTATCCCACACTCTGTCCATTATACTGTACCTTCCTATCCCACACTCTGTCCACTATACTGTACCTTCCTATCCCACACTCTGTCCATTATACTGTACCTTCCTATCCCACACTCTGTCCATTATACTGCACCGTCCTATCCCATTATACTGTACCTTCTTATCCCACACTCTGTCCACTATACTGTACCTTCCGATCCCACACTCTGTCCACTATACTGTACCTTCTTATCCCACACTCTGTCCATTAAACTGTACCTTCCTATCCCACACTCTGTCCACTATTCTGTACCTTTCTATCCCACACTCTGTCCGCTATACTGTACCTTCCTATCCCACACTCTGTCCATTATACTGTACCTTCCTATCCCACACTCTGTCCACTATACTGTACCTTCCTATCCCACACTCTGACCACTATACTGTACCTTCTTATTCCACACTCTGTCCACTATACTGTACCTTCCTTTTCCCACTATACTGTACCTTCCTATCCCACACTGTCAATTATACTGTACCTTCCTATCCCACACTCTGTCCATTATACTGTACCTTCCTATCCCAAACTCTGTCCACTATACTGTACCTTCCTATCGCACACTCTGTCCATTATACTGTACCTTCCTATCCCACACTCTGTCCATTATACTGCACCGTCCTATCCCATTATACTGTACCTTCCTATCCCACACTCTGTCAACTATACTGTACCTTCATATCCAACACTCTGTCTATTATACTGTACCTTCCTATCCCACACTCTGTCCACTATACTGTACCTTCTTATCCCACACTCTGTCCATTATACTGTACCTTCCTATCCCACACTGTCAATTATACTGTACCTTCCTATCCCACACTCTGTCCACTATACTGTACCTTCCTATCCAACTCTCTGTCCACTATACTGTACTTTCCTATCCCACACTCTGTCCATTATACTGTACCTTCCTATCCCACACTCTGTCCATTATACTGTACCTTCCTATCCTACACTCTGTCCATTATACTGTACCTTCCTATCCCACACTCTGTCCACTATACTGTACCTTCCTATCCCAAACTCTGTCCATTATACTGTACCTTCCTATCCCACACTCTGTCCACTATACTGTACCTTCCTATCCCACACTCTGTCCACTATACTGTACCTTCCTAACCCACACTCTGCCCATTATACTGTACCTTCCTATCCCACACGCTGTCCATTATACTGTACCTTCCTATCCCACACTCTGTCCACTATACTATACCTTCCTATCCCACACTCTGTCCACTATACTGTACCTTCCTATCCTAAACTCTGTCCACTATACTGTACCTTCCTATCCCACACTCTGTCCATTATACTGTACCTTCCTATCCCACACTGTCAATTATACTGTACCTTCCTATCCCACACTCTGTCCATTATACTGTACCTTCCTATCCCACACTCTGTCCACTATACTGTACCTTCCTATCCCACACTCTGTCCATTATACTGTACCTTCCTATCCCACACTCTGTCCATTATACTGCACCGTCCTATCCCATTATACTGTACCTTCTTATCCCACACTCTGTCCACTATACTGTACCTTCCGATCCCACACTCTGTCCACTATACTGTACCTTCTTATCCCACACTCTGTCCATTAAACTGTACCTTCCTATCCCACACTCTGTCCACTATTCTGTACCTTTCTATCCCACACTCTGTCCGCTATACTGTACCTTCCTATCCCACACTCTGTCCATTATACTGTACCTTCCTATCCCACACTCTGTCCACTATACTGTACCTTCCTATCCCACACTCTGACCACTATACTGTACCTTCTTATTCCACACTCTGTCCACTATACTGTACCTTCCTTTTCCCACTATACTGTACCTTCCTATCCCACACTGTCAATTATACTGTACCTTCCTATCCCACACTCTGTCCATTATACTGTACCTTCCTATCCCAAACTCTGTCCACTATACTGTACCTTCCTATCGCACACTCTGTCCATTATACTGTACCTTCCTATCCCACACTCTGTCCATTATACTGCACCGTCCTATCCCATTATACTGTACCTTCCTATCCCACACTCTGTCAACTATACTGTACCTTCATATCCAACACTCTGTCTATTATACTGTACCTTCCTATCCCACACTCTGTCCACTATACTGTACCTTCTTATCCCACACTCTGTCCATTATACTGTACCTTCCTATCCCACACTGTCAATTATACTGTACCTTCCTATCCCACACTCTGTCCACTATACTGTACCTTCCTATCCAACTCTCTGTCCACTATACTGTACTTTCCTATCCCACACTCTGTCCATTATACTGTACCTTCCTATCCCACACTCTGTCCATTATACTGTACCTTCCTATCCTACACTCTGTCCATTATACTGTACCTTCCTATCCCACACTCTGTCCACTATACTGTACCTTCCTATCCCAAACTCTGTCCATTATACTGTACCTTCCTATCCCACACTCTGTCCACTATACTGTACCTTCCTATCCCACACTCTGTCCACTATACTGTACCTTCCTAACCCACACTCTGCCCATTATACTGTACCTTCCTATCCCACACGCTGTCCATTATACTGTACCTTCCTATCCCACACTCTGTCCACTATACTATACCTTCCTATCCCACACTCTGTCCACTATACTGTACCTTCCTATCCTAAACTCTGTCCACTATACTGTACCTTCCTATCCCACACTCTGTCCATTATACTGTACCTTCCTATCCCACACTGTCAATTATACTGTACCTTCCTATCCCACACTCTGTCCACTATACTGTACCTTCCTATCCCACTCTCTGTCCACTATACTGTACCTTCCTATCCCACACTCTGTCCACTATACTGTACCTTCTTATCCCACACTCTGTCCATTATACTGTACCTTCCTATCCCACACTGTCAATTATACTGTACCTTCCTATCCCACACTCTGTCCACTATACTGTACCTTCCTATCCCACTCTCTGTCCACTATACTGTACTTTCCTATCCCACACTCTGTCCATTATACTGTACCTTCCTATCCTACACTCTGTCCATTATAATGTACCTTCCTATCCCACACTCTGTCCATTATACTGTACCTTCCTATCCTACACTCTGTCCACTATACTGTACCTTCCTTTTCCCACTATACTGTACCTTCCTATCCCACACTGTCAATTATACTGTACCTTCCTATCCCACACTCTGTCCATTATACTGTACCTTCCTATCCCACACTCTGTCCACTATACTGTACCTTCCTATCCCACACTCTGTCCATTATACTGTACCTTCCTATCCCACACTCTGTCCATTATACTGCACCGTCCTATCCCATTATACTGTACCTTCTTATCCCACACTCTGTCCACTATACTGTACCTTCCTATCCCACACTCTGTCCACTATACTGTACCTTCTTATCCCACACTCTGTCCATTAAACTGTACCTTCCTATCCCACACTCTGTCCACTATTCTGTACCTTTCTATCCCACACTCTGTCCACTATACTGTACCTTCCTATCCCACACTCTGTCCATTATACTGTACCTTCCTATCCCACACTCTGTCCACTATACTGTACCTTCCTATCCCACACTCTGACCACTATACTGTACCTTCGTATTCCACACTCTGTCCACTATACTGTACCTTCCTTTTCCCACTATACTGTACCTTCCTATCCCACACTGTCAATTATACTGTACCTTCCTATCCCACACTCTGTCCATTATACTGTACCTTCCTATCCCACACTCTGTCCACTATACTGTACCTTCCTATCGCACACTCTGTCCATTATACTGTACCTTCCTATCCCACACTCTGTCCATTATACTGCACCGTCCTATCCCATTATACTGTACCTTCCTATCCCACACTCTGTCAACTATACTGTACCTTCATATCCAACACTCTGTCCATTATACTGTACCTTCCTATCCCACACTCTGTCCACTATACTGTACCTTCTTATCCCACACTCTGTCCATTATACTGTACCTTCCTATCCCACACTGTCAATTATACTGTACCTTCCTATCCCACACTCTGTCCACTATACTGTACCTTCCTATCCCACTCTCTGTCCACTATACTGTACTTTCCTATCCCACACTCTGTCCATTATACTGTACCTTCCTATCCCACACTCTGTCCATTATACTGTACCTTCCTATCCTACACTCTGTCCATTATACTGTACCTTCCTATCCCACACTCTGTCCACTATACTGTACCTTCCTATCCCAAACTCTGTCCATTATACTGTACCTTCCTATCCCACACTCTGTCCACTATACTGTACCTTCCTATCCCACACTCTGTCCACTATACTGTACCTTCCTAACCCACAGTCTGCCCATTATACTGTACCTTCCTATCCCACACGCTGTCCATTATACTGTACCTTCCTATCCCACACTCTGTCCACTATACTGTACCTTCCTATCCCACACTCTGTCCACTATACTGTACCTTCCTATCCTAAACTCTGTCCACTATACTGTACCTTCCTATCCCACACTCTGTCCATTATACTGTACCTTCCTACCCCACACTCTGTCCACTATACTGTACCTTCCTATCCCACACTCTGTCCACAATACTGTACATTCCTATCCCACACTCTGTCCACTATAATGTACCTTCCTATCCCACACTCTGTCCACAATACTGCACCTTCCTATCCCACACTCTGTCCACTATAATGTACCTTCCTATCCCACACTCTGTCCACTATACTGTACCTTCTTATCCCACACTCTGTCCATTATACTGTACCTTCCTATCCCACACTGTCAATTATACTGTACCTTCCTATCCCACACTCTGTCCATTATACTGTACCTTCCTATCCTACACTCTGTCCATTATACTGTACCTTCCTATCCCACACTCTGTCCACTATACTGTACCTTCCTATCCCAAACTCTGTCCATTATACTGTACCTTCCTATCCCACACTCTGTCCACTATACTGTACCTTCCTATCCCACACTCTGTCCACTATACTGTACCTTCCTAACCCACAGTCTGCCCATTATACTGTACCTTCCTATCCCACACGCTGTCCATTATACTGTACCTTCCTATCCCACACTCTGTCCACTATACTGTACCTTCCTATCCCACACTCTGTCCACTATACTGTACCTTCCTATCCTAAACTCTGTCCACTATACTGTACCTTCCTATCCCACACTCTGTCCATTATACTGTACCTTCCTACCCCACACTCTGTCCACTATACTGTACCTTCCTATCCCACACTCTGTCCACAATACTGTACATTCCTATCCCACACTCTGTCCACTATAATGTACCTTCCTATCCCACACTCTGTCCACAATACTGCACCTTCCTATCCCACACTCTGTCCACTATAATGTACCTTCCTATCCCACTCGTCCACTATACTGTACCTTCCTATCCCACACTCTGTCCATTATACTGTACCTTCCTATCCCACACTCTGTCCATTATACTGTACCTTCCTATCTCACACTCTGTCCACTATCCTGTACCTTCTTATCCCACACTCTGTCCATTATACTGTACCTTCCTATCCCACACTCTGTCCACAATACTGTACCTTCCTATCCCACACTCTGTCCACCATAATGTACCTTCCTATCCCACACTCTGTCCATTATACTGTACCTTCCTATCCCACACTCTGTCCATTATACTGTACCTTCCTATCCCACACTCTGTCCACTATACTGTACCTTCCTATCCCACACTCTGTCCATTATACTGTACCTTCCTATCCCACACTCTGTCCATTATACTGTACCTTCCTATCTCACACTCTGTCTACTATCCTGAACCTTCCTACCCCACACTCTGTCCACTATCCTGTAACTTCCTACCCCACACTCTGTCCACTATACTGTACCTTCCTATCCCACACTCTGTCCATTATACTGTACCTTCCTATCCCACACTCTGTCCACTATACTGTACCATGATTGTGTGTGTGTGTGTGTGTGTGTGTGTGTGTGTGTGTGTGTGAGCATGCTTATACGCTCTTTTAGAGTGGAACCTCTGCTTTCGTGAGAAGCTGGCTGTACATCCCATTTTACCAGAGAGCAGCAAAGCCTCCAGAATTGCATTAAAGGAGGAGAATCTACATTCTATAAACTTAATTGTTTGTGCATGACTCCCACTAGTAAGATATTTTGATTTGGAATGTGTTTGAACCATGGACTGTTTCTAAAGTGATTTGAGATTGATGAGAGAACAGAGTTGGTGGAGGGGGAGAGGTCGGGAGGTAGAGGAAGAGTGATGTGTGGAATAGAGTGAGGGACAGAATGTGGGGGGGGGGGGGGTGGAATGAGAGGTAAAGTAGATCAGATGGAGAACAGTGAGAAAGAAAGAGTGGTGTGACTAGCAGACAAACCGGTTTTCATATCACATAGTGTGGCATCAAATCAAAAGTAAAAAAAATAAAAATGTGTTTGGCATGAATTCAGGGTCCAGAAATAGTCTTCTTTGTGACTTTGAGCCAGATTATAAGCTCTATAACTGGGACAAGCTTTAGCCCGAGGCATGCTGTGGGGACGAAGCTGTGTTGGGGATGTTCCATCCCTCAGACAGTTTCCCCAGAACAAAGTGCTTTAGCCAGGGATCTAAACAACAACAAAGACTTTCCAACATTACATGTACACGATCGGAATGGCCGACCTGACCAGGAAAAAAACAAGTTCTGGTGAGGTCACGTGGTTCGGTCTTCTTAGTTATCGTTTTTTTTCTCTCCAGATTTTCGTTGTGTAGATTTTTGTGCTTTTCGTAGACTGAATAATTGACTTTAACATCCAGGCTCTTGCAACAGCAGATGGCCTACTTGATCTGCTCCTCACAGATTTCAGTCAGTTTTCAGTCAGCTTCATTACAGTACATTTTGGGCCCACAAGATGGAGACAACAAGTTAACACAGTGAGGATACAAAGGTTTTGAGCATTGAATTATGGCCCAAAAGAGAAAGAGGAGAGCTCACCTGTTCAAACTCTCTCAGAGTGTGAGGTTGGAGAGGAGGAGAGTTGTCTGTTTTATCACTACGTATATCTGCATCGAGAGAACATCAGAACCATTTGAAACATCTTTAGTATATCATTACAGTTATTACATAGGCAGGTAAAATTGTTATTGCACTTTAGTCACATTCTTACTACTTTAGCCTGCAACTGTTTCAAGTTTCACGTTTTAATGTCCCATGCACAAGTACAGTGAAATGTCTTTCTAGAAAACTCAAAATCCAACAATGTAATAATCAATAAAAATATAATACCAGAAAAAACACATGAGAAATAAGAAGAAATATGAACACAATAAGTGTAAGTAAGTAAGAAAACTATATACAGGGTCAGTTCCAGTACCATATTTACAATGTACAGGGATACTGTAGTGATGGATGTAGATATGTATAGGGGTAAGGTGACTAGGCAAGGATGTAAGGTGAACAGAGTAGCAGTATGTGAGTGTGTGTGCGTGTGTAGAGTCAGTATAAATGTATGTGCGTATTATGTGTGAGTGAACAGATGATGAAGTGAGTGTGTAGGGCCCGGTGAGTGTGTAGGGCCCGGTGAGTGTGTAGGGCCCTGTGAGTGTGTAGGGCCCGGTGAGTGGTGTAGGGCCCTGTGAGTGTGTATAGAGAGGTCAATAAAGATACAAGGTTAACGCAGATAGTCAGTGTAGCTATTTATCAGTCTTATTGCTTGGGGATAGAAGCTGTTCAAGAGCTTGTTGGTGTCAGATTTGATGCACCGGTATTGCCTGCCTTGCGGAAGCAGAGAGAATAGTCTATGGCTTGGGTGGTTGGAGTACTTAACGTTTTTCCTGGGTCAAAGCTTTGGGAGAATCAGGAAGTCAAAATAAAAGGGGTTACCTGTCATGTGACCTGTGCTCCTGGATGAGGACTCCTCAGAGTGGGACACGGTGAGAAGCCTACACGCACATAAACACACACACATTTAACTAGAGTGGCTCTGTGGTCAATATTGCTTTACAGAAATAGATCATTTTTAGCATACTACATACATACATTATAAAATGGAACAAGAGGGATAGGCAAAGAAATGAAGAGGCTCCCCTTTATAATAACAGTATCCCATTAAAACATCTATGGGAGAGTGGTGGAGTCACACAGTGGGGGAGAGATTCGGGGGGGCGGAGGGTAAAGGATGAGGGTGTGGGAGGTTAGGGATAGGGTGGCAGACACATGGGGTCAGAGTTGAATCCCATCAGGAGGTCATTTCAAAGTGATAAAAATGAAGGTTTTACGAATTGTCAGCTTTATTTATACATTTACAAGTCAGATTTATCCAGGTAATTATGAGGCATAATCCAATTGATCATTTCTCCCCCACAAGTTCTATCTGTTCCTATGAGCCATCCACGACTACAGCTGTCACGCCCTGGTGTCATGCCCTGGCCATAGAGAGGTTTTTATTCTCTATTTTGGTTAGGCCAGGGTGTGACTAGGGTGGGCATTCTAGTTTCTATATTTCTATGCAGCTGTCTATCGTTGTCTCTGATTGGGGATCATATATAAGTTGTTCTTTTCCGTTTGGGTTTCGTGGGTAGTTGTTTTCTGTTTCATGTCTGCACCTGACAGCAACATATCAACAACACATATATCTAGCTATATCCATCTCCTTACAAACGAGACTCATTATAAATGAAAGTTGAGTGATACAGAATAACAGCGTAATTTAGCTGGCAAATACATGTCATAACGGTGAAAAATATTTGAGCCTGGCTGTCAGTCCATCTGTCTGTGACAGCTGATGATGCGCAGGAGCTCAGATTTTTGAAACACTGGCGGGTCAAAAAGTTGCTTTGTTATTGCTAGTTTAGAGTTTCTTAATGAAAAATGGAATTGTGGGTGATTTTCACTCATCAGGGGATTAAGTATATTTTCTTGCTTTGTTGCACCATAATTTAGACTCCTCAACAAGACCAGTGCATGCTGGACACTATGGATAATAATCACGAAAGCCAGCTCTGTCTACTGGTAAGTGAAGCAACGCATTGCTTGCAAATGTGCATAGCCTACCGGTGGGTGATAAGCCTATAGCCACGGGAAGTAGGGATGCCCCTGAAAAATCTGAATTTTAAATAAAATAAACTGTGTTTTAATATTTGTTTCACAAAAGTAGTGCACTGGGCCAACTTTTCCAGGCAAGTGTTTGCACTGCAAGAGATCAAGCGGATAACGGCACTGTCGTTGGACAGCAGTAGGCTGCCTTTATGCTTGTAGCAAGCAAAGGAGAACACCAGCTTCTGATACTGACTGATCAAAGGGCCTAGCTGCCGCTTGAGGACTCTGATAGATCACATTATAACGTCTTGCCTGGGTTTGTTTACATTTATGTCCTGCCTGGTTTTGTTTTGTCGCACGGCAGTTTGACGTTGCATAAATATAAATGACATAAATGAGACATACTGAGTCTGGCTTTAACCATAACCACAACCCTTACCTTAACTATTTTCAAATGTCAAATTCAATGTGGTATGGAAGTCCCTAGGATCCTGGATGGCAAGAACAATTATTATTTAAAAAAAAAAAATATATATATATATATATATATTCAATTATGTATTATTATAATAATAATTTATTATTATGAACAATACAAATACAAAAACAGAAATATACAAACAAGAGTACATAAACCTAACATATCTATTACATACATTTTCAATTTGTCAAAATGTTTCACGGTACGTATTCCTTTTTTTGTTTTTACACTTACGGATAATTTGAAACAAACATTTCAATTCTATCTTAAATAATGTGAAAAGGGGTTTGTTCTCCACCCACTTCATTTTATGGAGAAAGAATCTGCCATGAAAAATAAACAAATGAAAGTTAAATCAGGGTCTCTCAGATTAACATTAATAGTCACTTCTTTTCAAATAAAATCTTCTGACATAAGAACAGTCCCAAAATATATGATCAATAGTTTCTGGGTCACAACCACAAAATACACATTTGTTATTAATAGCTATTTTAAATCTGTGTATAATAAAGGTCTTTACAGGGTAGATTCTATGATAGAGTTTTTATGATATACGATATTTACCAGACAACAACGAGACATTGTTCCAGTTCACTTGTCCTAGGGCTGCAATCCAGTACATTTTAGCAGAGGGAATAGTAACACATTGACATAGTTTCCTTATATACATGTTATTACATTTATAACAACTATTTGAAACTCCTCAGGAGTGAATGTAACGTTGTGTGTTCTCATGAATTTAGGATAATCATATAGTTGTCCATCATTATTCAATAATTGTTTAACCCAGATAATGCTGCTGTCAAACCAGTTCTGTAAAAACAAAGACTTGTTTTTGTAATTTATGTCTTTATTATTTCAGATTGTAAATCTATGTGGGGAAAATTTTTTGTATATAAGGTTCTAACACGTTTCAGGTAAGACCCAGATGCAGAAGAAACTAAAGTTTATCACTAATACAGGGGCAGGCAAAACGATAGGTCAGGGGCAGGCAGAGGTCCAGATAGGGTTCAAAAGGTCCAGAACGGCAGTCTCAGGGTCAGAGCAGGCAGGGGTCAATAATCCAGAGTGGTGTGACAAGGTACAGAACGACAGGCAGGCTCAGGGTCAGGGCAGGCAGGGGTCAATAATCCAGAGTGGTGTGACAAGGTACAGAACGACAGGCAGGCTCAGGGTCAGGGCAGGCAGAAAGGTCAAAACTAGAAAACAGGAACTAGAACAGACAGGAGCAAGGGGAAAACCGCTGGTAGATTTCACGAGACAAAATGAACTGGCAACAGACAAACAAAGAACACAGGTATAAATACACTGGGAATAATGCGAAAATGGGCAATACCTGGAAGGGGGTGGAGACAAGCACAAATACAGGTGAAACAGATCAGGGTGTGACAGGTTCCAAGTTAGAAGTACTTGTTTATGATAGTTAGCAAGCTTAATAGGGATTTTGCCCACATCAAAGTTGCATTTGAATAAGAATTCTAGACCACCAATCTGTTGGAATATTAAATTAGGGATTATAGTCCAAATGCAATCCTTATTTCTTAAATAGTTTTGTATCCATTTGATCTTGAAGATTATATTAGAGGTTCTAAAGTCCAGAGCATATAACCACTTTTCTTAAATAATGAGGTTTATTCCTCCATATGAAGTTAAATAATTTAGTATCAACAATTTTAGAAGAACGTCCAAGGCAAGGGATATATAAATTAATCTGGACAGACCTTCAGATTTTGACAAAAGTACATGTCCAGATAAAGAAAGATCTCTTCATAACCAGAAGTTAAATCTCTTTTCAATTTTCTCTACAATAGGAGAGAAATTTAAATTGGCCCGCTCTTTCTGAACTTTGCTAACTTTTAGATATGTGATCACAACGTTTACAGGGATATTACATACTGAGGTTAAGTCACATCTTTTCAACGCAAATAATTCACATTTCCTAATATTCAGATAAACTTGCTTCATGTGAGAAGGCATCATTATGATCTGTATCTCTTTATCTTGTGTATCTGAATATGACACACCCTGATCTGTTTCACCTGTCTTGTGCTTGTCTCCACCCCCTCCAGTTGTCGCCCATTTCCTCCATTATTCCCTGTGCATTTATTCCTGTGTCCTCTGTTTGTCTGTTGCCAGTTCGTCTTGTCTCGTGAAGCCTACCAGCGGTTTTCCCCTACTCCTGTTCTCTCTAGTCCCTGTTTTCTAGTTTTCCCGGGTTTTGACCATTCTGCCTGCCCTGACCTGAGCCTGCCTGCCTATCTGTACCTTACTGACTGTGCCCTGGATTACTAACCAACCTGCTCTTGACCTGTTGTTTGCCTGCCCCCAGTTTTGTCAATAAACATCTATGATTCGAACTGTCTGCATGTGGGTCTTATACTGAGTCTGACCCAGCAGACTTGGACCAGCTCCGCAACGCACACTTCTCCCAAGGAGCCACCATTGGGAGACACGAGCAGTTACTTCGAGGTCTTATGGAAGGATTCCAGACCTTGGTGGAACGCCACGACCAAGCTTTACATACATTGCTGGAGCAAGTCCATGTATTGTCTATTCGACAGCCAGCCACTGCCATTACCTCCCAACCTCTCAGTAACCCCGCTGTCAGCAGCGCATCCCCCCCAGCCAACCCCGGCTTCCCGAGAACCCTGCTTACCTCCTCTGGAACGGTCCGCTGGAGATTCAGGGACATGTGGGGCATTTCTCTATCAGTGCTCCCTCATCTTTGAGCTAAAGCCCTCGTCTCTTCCCTTGGACCGCTCAAAGGTAGCGTACCTTATAACAGTGATGTCTGGGAGGGCTCTAGCCTGGGCTACCGCAGTTTGGGAGCAACATGCCACCGTGTGTTTCAGTCTAGAGGAGTTCATGGTGGAGGTGAAGAAGGTGTTTGAGTCTCTGTGTTCAGAGAGAAAGCCTGCTCGAAAGCTACTCCCGCGACGCCAAGACTCCAGTAGTGTGGCAGACTATGCGGTCGATATGGCCGTTGAGAGTGCCTGGAACCTGGAAGCCCTGTTCGACACATTCCTTCACGGGTTATCGGAGGAGGTGAAAGATGAGCTCGCAACCCGGGAGCTGCCCATCGATCTTGACCCTCTCATCGCCTTGAACATCCAGATTGATGGGCAACTACAGGAACGTAGGAGGAATCCCGGAAGTCCTTGACATCTACATTTCAGCGAGAATCCGAGGTTACCCGAGTTCACCCGGGAATCACAGAGGTCTGATGACTCGCCTCCTCCAGAGCCTATGCAACTTGGCAGAGCTAGGTTGTCTCAAGCCGAACCGTTACACATACTGAACACCAAGAGCTGTCTGTATTGTGGGACTACAGGTCATTACATTTCTACCTATCCTGTAAAAAGACCTGGCTCATCAGGAGGTATGAGTACGCTGGTGGGCATTACTGAGAATGTCCAGTCTCCCCTTACTCATACCCCTCTCCATGTCATCCTGCTGTGGGGTAACCGGTCCAAATCTCTTCGGGTACTCATTGACTCTGGGGCAGATGAGAGTTTTATGGATGTTACCCCACTCAACCCCTCTCCATTCCCATGGATGTCAGAGCGCTTAATGGGCGTTTGATTGGCAGAGTCACCCACAACACGGTCCCTATCAACCTGCGAGTGTCAGGCAACCATTGCGAGTCGATCCAGTTTCTACTTATCAAATCCCCTCAGGTACCCGTGGGGTTGGGGTTTTCATGGCTCCAGAAACACAATCCCCTTGATGACTGGACTGTGGATTCGATCAAGGGTTGGAGACCGTTTTTCCATGCTCATTGATTGAAGTCGGCGCAGCCTGCCCCGGACCTCTCCGCCGTTCCCGCGGAATACCAGGACTTCTGGAAGGTTTTCAGCCACCTCCCTTCCTCCGCATCTGCCCTATGACTGTGCCATCGACCTTCTCCCGGGCACTACACCACCTGGAGAGTGGCTTTATTCCCTGTCAGGTCTTTACGGTGGTCGGACCTTACTGACTCTGCCCTGGATTACTGACCTCTGCCTGCCCTTGACCTGTCATTTATTTGCCCCCGCTTTTGTCAATAAACATCTGTGATTTGAACTGTCTGCATCTGAGTCTTATCCTGAGTCGTGATAGAATACCCCTAAAACTATCCTTATTGATATGAAGTGCCATAACTTGTGTGAACAATTAAAATAAGAAATTGGGCATCCTTGTTTAATTCCGCATCTAATGTTGAATCTCTGTGATGTTCCATGGGATAATTTAACAGAGCTGTTACTATTATTGTAAAGTGTCTTAATTACACTTTGAACATATTCATCAAAACCCCAAAAATCTGTCGCGGCCGGTTACGACAGAGCCTGGGCGCGAACCCAGAGTCTCTGGTGACACAGCTGGCGCTGCAGTACAGCGCCCTTAATAACTGCGTCACCCGGGAGGCCCCAAAGTCCTTTTCATCAGGATATTTAGATCTCCAAATATCTAATAATCCAAGACCAAGACATAGATTATTAAACTCAGGATTAACAATGCTGGATCTGTTCAGTGGGGGATATCTGTCAATCATCACATTAGATACAGAATTAAAATATATACGTAAGATCATTTTGATATCCTGAAATACACCTTTAACTCTAAAATTTTTTAAATCAATTTTCACCTAAAATTACATACCCAAATCTTACTGCCTGTAGTTCAAGACCTGAATCAAGAATATGCATATTCTTGATGCGATTTGAAAGGAAACACTTTGAAGTTTGTGAAAATGTGAAATTAATGTTGGAGAATATAACACATTAGATCTGGTAAAAGATAATACAAACCAAAAAAACATGTTTTTTTGTTTAGTTTTTTTTTTTCATCATATTTGAAATGCAAGAGAAAGGCCATACTTTCAGATCAGAGTCTATGTATAATTTAGGCCACCAGATGGCAGCACTGTGTGTGCAACGTTTCAGACTGATCCAGTGAAGAATTACATTACCGCACAATATTTTATATCAAGTCTGCCAAGAGTTTGCCCAAATGTGCCGAATTGGTCAATTTATATATTTTCCAAGTGCATAACTACAGAGAACATACAAAAATCCTATGGTAATACATTTTTTTTAGTTTAAACACTCCCAGGAATGTCATACATGATGGATCATTAGCTTATACACTAACTTTCACACATCTAGATGGCCTGGAGGGGTGGGTGTGGAGCCAGAGACAGCAGTGGGGTCAAACTGTCGACCCCAGTTCCTACATTTGAACAAAAAATAGATTTTATCAAACAAAAATATAATACATTTTTATCTCTGGGACCTTCAGTATGACAAATCAGAGCAAGATTACTGCATGTAAGTACATTATTTACCTTCAGAGGTGAATGTATCAAACCAGTAGCCGTGATAAATGTTTTGTTGTTGTGGACTCTCCTCAAACAATAGCATGGTATTTTTCCACTGTAATAGCTAACGTTAATTGGACACTGCAGTTAGATTAACAAGAAATGTATCTTTCCGCTCACATAAGACATGACTAAGTCCCGGAAAGTTGGCTGTTGTACACAATGTCATTCTAGTCACATTAGCACACGTCAGAAACAGCCGTCCGGGTTTAGGGAAACCCATCACGTAGAGGTTAATCTCTTCTTCAAATTCTTGAAATCATAACCTGTTGTTTTGTTTGTTGTTTGATGCATTTATATTCCCTAATAAGAAGATTTCACTGTTCAAATTCACTGTTAAAATGAACCAAAGTCCAGAGTGGTGAGTCTTACTACAGATGACCTTCCCTTTAAATGCACCTCTTAAAACTGCTACACCTACAGAGTGGTTGTTGCCATATGATAACCAGATATTGTTACCCCATAGATTTTTTCAAAAAGCTAGATCTGAAACCGTGGATTGATGGCAGCATTCGCGTGAAACTGAAAGCGCGAACCACTGCTTTTAATCAGGGCAAGGTGTCTGGTAACATGACCGAATACAAACAGTGCAGCTATTCCCTCCGCAAAGCTATCAAACAAGCTAAGCGTCAGTACAGAGACAAAGTAGAATCGCAATTCAACGGCTCAGACACACGAGGCATGTGGCAGGGTCTACAGTCAATCACGGACTACAGGAAGAAATCCAGCCCAGTCACGGACCAGGATGTCCTGCTCCCAGGCAGACTAAATAACTTTTTTGCCCGCTTTGAGGACAATACAGTGCCACTGACACGGCCTGCAACGAAAACATGAGGTCTCTCCTTCACTGCAGCCGAGATGAGTAAGACATTTAAACGTGTTAACCCTCGCAAGGCTGCAGGCCCAGACGGCATCCCCAGCCGCGCCCTCAGAGCATGCGCAGACCAGCTGGCCGGTGTGTTTACGGACATATTCAATCAATCCCTATAGCAGTCTGCTGTTCCCACATGCTTCAAGAGGGCCACCATTGTTCCTGTTCCCAAGAAAGCTAAGGTAACTGAGCTAAACGACTACCGCCCTGTAGCACTCACTTCCGTCATCATGAAGTGCTTTGAGAGACTAGTCAAGGACCATATCACCTCCACCCTACCTGACACCCTAGACCCACTCCAATTTGCTTACCGCCCAAATAGGTCCACAGACGATGCAATCTCAACCACACTGCACACTGCCCTAACCCATCTGGACACGAGGAATACCTATGTGAGAATGCTGTTCATCGACTACAGCTCGGCATTCAACACCATAGTACCCTCCAAGCTCGTCATCAAGCTCGAGACCCTGGGTCTCGACCCTGCCCTGTGCAACTGGGTACTGGACTTCCTGACGGGCCGCCCCCAGGTGGCAACATCTCCTCCCCGCTGATCCTCAACACTGGGGCCCCACAAGGGTGCGTTCTGAGCCCTCTCCTGTACTCCCTGTTCACCCACGACTGCGTGGCCACGCACGCCTCCAACTCAATCATCAAGTTTGCGGACGACACAACAGTGGTAGGCTTGATTACCAACAACGACGAGACGGCCTACAGGGAGGAGGTGAGGGCCCTCGGAGTGTGGTGTCAGGAAAATAACCTCACACTCAACGTCAACAAAACTAAGGAGATGATTGTGGACTTCAGGAAACAGCAGAGGGAACACCCCCCTATCCACATCGATGGAACAGTAGTGGAGAGGGTAGCAAGTTTTAAGTTCCTCGGCATACACATCACAGACAAACTGAATTGGTCCACTCACACAGACAGCATTGTGAAGAAGGCGCAGCAGCGCCTCTTCAACCTCAGGAGGCTGAAGAAATTCGGCTTGTCACCAAAAGCACTCACAAACTTCTACAGATGCACAATCGAGAGCATCCTGGCGGGCTGTATCACCGCCTGGTACGGCAACTGCTCCGCCCTCAACCGTAAGGCTCTCCAGAGGGTAGTGAGGTCTGCACAACGCATCACCGGGGGCAAACTACCTGCCCTCCAGGACACCTACACCACCCGATGTCACAGGAAGGCCATAAAGATCATCAAGGACATCAACCACCCGAGCCACTGCCTGTTCACCCCGCTATCATCCAGAAGGCGAGGTCAGTACAGGTGCATCAAAGCTGGGACCGAGAGACTGAAAAACAGCTTTTATCTCAAGGCCATCAGACTGTTAAACAGCCACCACTAACATTGAGTGGCTGCTGCCAACACACTGACACTGACTCAACTCCAGCCACTTTAATAATGGGAATTGATGGGAAATGATGTAAATATATTACTAGCTCTGGAATTTTCTTGGAGCCTAGTTTTGGAGCTAGCTAGCTGATCTAGTGTTGTCGCTAACTTAATAGTTTTAGAGGTGAATAACTTTCAGAAAGTAATCAATTACTTTGGTAAACAAACTAAACCATATTCATACGGGTTTTATGACCTTAGAAATGACCAAATGGTCATATTTGGGTGAGGAAATCCAATAATTCCTTCAGCTACCAAAAAAAACACATTTGAACTGACCGCCATCTTGCACAAGAACATTAATATGATGGTGGCCCACTGGCCCTGCTGCTGATGGGTAAACAAAAGGCAGTTGCTGCAGATCAGACATTTGGGAGAAGGGTTCAACTGCAGCATGCAATTTGGGGCATTCCTGCATGTGGGCATTAGTCACTTGGGCATTCCTGAACAACAGTAAAAAGACAGGCTATGTACAGTAGAGAGACTATAAAGGTAGCGAGGCTACATACAGACACCAGGTCAGGCTGATTGAGGTAGTATGCACATGTAGATATGATTAAAGTGACTATGCATACTGTATATGATGAACAGAGAGTAGCAGTAGCGTAAAAGAGAGGTTGGCAGGTGGTGGGTGGGACACAATGCAGATAGCCCAGTTAGCCAATGTGCGGGAGCACTTGTTGGTCGGCCCAATTGAGGTAGTATGTACATGAATGTATAGTTAAAGTGACTATGCATATATGATAAACAGAGAGTAGCAGCAGTGTAAAAAGAGGGGCTGGGGGGTGGCACATAATGCAAATAGTCCGGGTGGCCATTTGATTACCTGTTCAGGAGTTTTATGGCTTGGGGGTAAAAACTGTTGAGAAGCCTTTTTGTCCTAGACTTGGCACTCCGGTACTGCTTGCCATGCGGTAGTAGAGAGAACAATCTATGACTGGGGTGGCTGGGGTCTTTGACAATTTTTAGGGCCTTCCTCTGACACTGCCTGGTGTAGAGGTCCTGGATGGCAGGCAGCTTAGCCCCAGTGATGTACTGGGCCGTACGAACTACCCTCTGTAGTGCCTTGTGGTCAGAGGCCAAGCAATTGCCATACCAGGCAGTGATGCAACCAGTGCTCTCGATGTTGCAGCTGTAGAACCTTTTGAGGATCTCAGGACCGATGCCAAATCTTTTTAGTTTCCTGAGGGGGAATAGGCTTTGTCGTGCCCTCTTCACGACTGTCTTGGTGTGTTTGGACCATGTTAGTTTGTTGTTGATGTCGACACCAAGGAACTTGAAGCTCTCAACCTTCTCCACTACAGCCCCGTCAATGTAGTCCACAATCATCTCCTTAGTCTTGATTACGTTGAGGGATAGGTTGTTATTCTGGCACCACAGCCTGGTCTCCGACTTCCTCCCTATAGTCTGTCTCGTCGTTGTCGGTGATCAGGCCTACCACTGTTGTGTCGTCTGCAAACTTAATGATGGTGTTGGAGTCATGCCTGGCCATGCAGTCGTGGGTGAACAGGGAGTACAGGAGGGGACTGAGCTCGCACCCCTGGGGAGCTCCAGTGTTGAGGATCAGCGTGGCAGAGGTGTTGCTACCTACCCTCAGCACCTGGGGGCGGCCCGTCAGGAAGTCCAGGATCCAGTTGCAGAGGGAGGTGTTTAGTCCTAGGATCCTTAGCTTAGTGATGAGCTCTGAGGGTACTATGGTGTTGAACGCTGAGCTGTAGTCAATGAATAGCATTCTCACATAAGTGTTCCTTTTATCCAGGTGGGAAAGAGCAGTGTGGAGTGCAATAGAGATTGCATCATCTGTGGATCTGTTTGGGCGGTATGCAAATTGGAGTGGGTCTAGGGTTTCTGGGATAATGGTGTTGATGTGAGCCATTACCTACCTTTCAAATCACTTCATGGCTACGGACGTGAGTGCTACGGGTTGGTAGTCATTAAGGCAGGTTGCCTTTGTGTTCTTGGGCACAGGGACTATGGTGGTCTGCTTGAAACATGTTGGTATTACAGACTTAATCAGGGACATGTTGAAAATGTCAGTGAACACCTGCCAGTTGGTCAGCACATGTCCGGAGCACACGTCCTGGTTATCCGTCTGGCCCCGCAGCCTTGTGTATGTTGAACTGTTTAAAGGTCTTACTCACATCGGCTATGGAGAGTGTGATCACACAGTCGCCTGGAACAGCTGATGCTCTCATGCATGCCTCAGTGTTGTTTGCCTCGAAGCGAGAATAGAAGTGATTTAGCTGGGCAGCTCGCGGCTGTTTTTCCCTTTGTAGTCTGTAATCGTTTGCAAGCCCTGCCACATAAGACGAGCGTCGGAGCCGGTGTAATGATTCAATCTTAGCCCTGTATTGACGCTTTGCCTGTTTGATGGTTCGTCGCAGGGCATAGCAGGAATTCTTATAAGCATCAGCTCTACCCTTTAGCTCAGTGTGAATGTCGCTTGTAATCCATGGCTCCTGGTTGGGGTATGTACAGTCACTGTGGGGACGACGTCCTCGATGCACAATTGATAAAGCCAGTGACTGATGTGGTGTACTCCTCAATGCCATTGGAAGAATCCCGGAACATATTCCAATCTGTGCTAGCAAAACAGTCCTGTAGTTTAGCATCTGCTTCATCTGACCACTTTTTTATAGACCGTGTCACTGGTGCTTCCTGTTTTAATTTTTTCTTGTAAGCAGGAATCAGGAGGAAAGAGTTGTGGTCGGATTTACCAAATGGAGGGCGAGGGAGAGCTTTGTATGCGTCTCTGTGTGTGGAGTACAGGTGATCTAGAATTGTCTTCCCCCTGGTTGCACATTTAACATGTTGATGGAAATTTCCCTGCATTAAAGTCTCTGGCCACTAGGAGCGCCGCCTCTGGGTGAGTGGTTTCCTGTCTGCTTATTTCCTTATACAGCTGACTGAGTGCGGTCTTAGTGCCAGCATCTGTCTGTGGTGGTAAATAAACACCCACAAAAAGTATAGCTTAAAACTCTCTAGGCAAGTAGTGTGGCCTGCATTTTATCACAATATACTCTACTTCAGGCAAGCAAAATCTAGACTTCCTTAGATTTCAGGCTCCAGCTGTTGTTAACAAATATGCGCAGACCGCCCCCCTCGTCTTACCGGAGTGTGCTGTTCTATCTTTCCGGTGCAGCGTTTATCCCGCTAGCTGAATATCCACGTTGTCATTCAGCCACGATTCCGTGAAACATAGGATATTACAGTTTTTGATATCCTGTTGGTAGGATATTTGTGATCCTACCTCGTCTAGTTTAATGAACCATAAACAATTAACTAACATGCACCTGTGGAACAGCAATTAAGACACTAACAGCTTACAGACGGGAGGCAATTATGGTCACAATTATGAAAACTTAGGACACTAAAGAGGCCTTTCTACTGACTCTGAAATACACCAAAAGAAAGATGCCCAGGGTCCCTGCTCATCTGCGTGAACATGCCTTAGGCATGCTGCAAGGAGGCATGAGGACTGCAGATGTGGCCAGGACAAAAAATTGCAATGTCCGTACTGTGAAACGCCTAAGACAGCGCTACAGGGAGACAGGACGGACAGCTGATCGTCCTCGCAGTGGCAGACCACGTGTAACAACACCTACACAGGATCGATACATCCAAACATCACACCTGCGGGACAGGTACAGGATGGCAACAACAACTGCCTTATGCACACAAGTTTAAAGGAATTATTAAGAATATGTACATATAAATATATGGATGAGCGATGGCCGAATGGCATAGGCAAGATGCAGTAGATGGTATAAAGTACAGTATATACATATGAGATGAGTATTGTAGGGTATATAAACATTATATAAAGTGCCATTGTTTAAAGTGACTAGTGATACATTTATTACATCCAATTTTTTATTATTAAAGTGGCTAGAGATTTGAGTCAGTATGTTGGCAGCAGCCACTCGATGTTGGCTGTTTAACAGTCTGATGGCCTTGAGATAGAAGCTGTTTTTCAGTCTCTCGGTCCCAGCTTGGATGCACCTGTACTGACCTCGCCTTCTGGATGATAGCGGGGTGAACAGGCAGTGGCTCGTGTGGTTGTTGTCCTTGATGATCTTTTTGGCCTTCCTGTGACATCCGATGGTATAGGTGTCCTGGAGGGCAGATAGTTTGCCCCCGGTGATGCTTTGTGCAGACCTCACTACCCTCTGGAGAGTCTTACGGTTGTGGGCAGAGCAGTTGCCGTACCAGGCGGTGACAGCCTGACAGGATGGTCTCGATTGTGCATCTGTAAAAGTTTGTGAGTATTTTTTGTGCTGTTGCGCCTTCTTCACCATGCTGTCTGTGTGGGTGTACCATTTCAGTTTGTCTGTGATGTGTACGCCAAGGAACTTAAAACTTTCCACCTTCTCCACTACTGTCCCGTCGATGTGGATACGGGGGTGCTCCCTCTGCTGTTTCCTGAAGACCACGATCACCTCCTTTGTTTTGTTGATGTTGAGTGTGAGGTTATTTTCCTGACACCACACTCCGAGAGATCTCACCTCCTCTCTGTAGGCCGTCTCGTCGTTGTTGGTAATTAAGCCTACCACTGTGGTGTCGTCTGCAAACGTGATGATTGAGGCGTAAATGGCCACGCAATCATGGGTGAACAGGGAGTACAGGAGAGGGCAGAGAACGCTTGTGGGGCCCCTGTGTTGAGGATCAGCGGTGTGGAGATATTGTTTCCTACCCTCAGAAAGTCCAGGACCCAGTTGCACAGGGCGGGGTCGAGACCCAGGGTCTTGAGCTAAATGACGAGTTTGGAGGGTACTATGGTGTTAAATGCTGAGTTGTAATTGATGAACAGCATTCTTACATAGGTATTCCTCTTGTCCAGATGGGTTAGGGCAGTGTGCAGTGTGATTGCGATTGCGTCGTCTGTGGACCTATTGGGGCGGAAAGCAAATTAGAGTGGGTCTTGTGTGTCAGGTAGGGTGGAGCCGATATGATCCTTGACTAGTCTCTCAAAGCACTTCATGATGACGGAAGTGAGTGCTATGGGGCGATAGTAATTTAACTCAGTTACTTTAGCTTTCTCGGGTACAAGAACAACGGTGGCCCTCTTGAAGCATGTGGGAACAGCAGACTAGGATAGGGATTGATTGAATATGTCCGTAAACACTCCAGCAAGCTGGTCTGTGCATGCTCTGAGGACGCGACTAGGGATGCCGTCTGGGCAGGCAGCCTTGCGAGGGTTAACACGTTTAAATGTTTTACTCACATTGGCTGCGGTGAAGGAGAGCCTGCAGGTTTTGGTAGCGGGCCGTATCAGTGGCACTGTATTGTCCTCAAAGCGAGCAAAGAAGTTGTTTAGTTTGTCTGGGAGCAAGACATCAGTGTTCGCGACAGGGTTTTGGTTTTCTGTACTCTGGAGCGGGATCGATTTGGAGGTGGAAGGTCCGTCATGGTCTGGGGCTATCTGTCACAGCATCATCGGACTGAGTTTGTTGTCATTGCAGGCAATGTCAATGCTGTGCGTTACAGGGAAGACATCCTCCTACTTCATGTGGTACCCTTCGTGCAGGCTCATCCTAAATCAAATCAAATTTTATTTGTCACATACACATGGTTAGCAGATGTTAATGCGAGTGTAGCGAAATCCTGACATGACCCTCCAGCATGACAATGCCACCAGCCAAACTGCTCGTTCTGTGCGTGATTTCCTGCAAGACAGGAATGTCAGTGTTCTGCCATGGCAAACGAAGAGCCTGGATCTCAATCCCATTGAGCACGTCTGGGACGTGTTGGATCGGAGGGTGAGGGCTAGGGCCATTCCCCCCAGAAATGTCCGGGAACTTGCAGGTGCCTTGGTGGAAGAGTGGGGTAACATCTCACAGCAAGAACTGGCAAATCTGGTGCAGTCCATGAAAAGGAGATGCACTGCAGTGCTTAATGCAGCTGGTGGCCACACCAGATACTGACTGTTGCTTTTTTGATTTTGACCCCCCCCCCACCCTTTGTTCAGGGGCGCATTATTCCATTTCTGTTCGTCACTTGTCTGTGGAACTTGTTCAGTTTATGCTTAATTTGTTGAATCTTATGTTCATACAAATATTTACACACGTTTAGTTTGCTGAATATAAACGCAGTTGACAGTGAGAAGCATTTATTTTTTTGCTGAGTTTATAAAAGCATGCCATAGTTATGGAATGCCGTTTGGGTCTTTACGTGTCAAAAAAATATACACGTAAAATAAGCTTTTAATTTGACACGTCAAATAACAAAATTGTATTATAGAATGTTGTGTGTGATGAATTTGCACG
Source organism: Oncorhynchus mykiss (assembly GCF_057628025.1). Taxonomy (NCBI): domain Eukaryota; kingdom Metazoa; phylum Chordata; class Actinopteri; order Salmoniformes; family Salmonidae; genus Oncorhynchus; species Oncorhynchus mykiss. The sequence continues at coordinate 4,846,776 of NC_143049.1, forward strand.
TGCAAACCAAGTGCCACCACTACTATCAGAGGCACTGTCAAAGCTGTACAAAAAGTTTGCAAAGAAGCACCCACTGGCCACGAAGGATGTGTTTACAATACTGTGTTGGTAATAAGGCATTATTTGTTCGACCGCAACTTCTTTGCTATTTAGCTAGCTTTAGCCTAGTTAGCACCAATACAACTTATCGTTTTGATTTGTTTTTTGGGGAAGAACATTGTTTGCATCAAATCCATCAGATAGTTAACTTTTTTACGACCAGTACTGTCCAGAGCTTGAGGAGGCAGCACTGTCCAGAGATTGGGGAAGGCAGCACTGTCCAGAGATTGGGGAAGGCAGCACTGTCCAGAGCTTGAGGAGGCAGCACTGTCCAGAGATTGGGGAAGGCAGCACTGTCCAGAGATTGGGGAAGGCAGCACTGTCCAGAGATTGGGGAAGGCAGCACTGTCCAGAGATTGGGGAAGGGAGCACTGTCCAGAGATTGGGGAAGACAGCACTGTCCAGAGATTGGGGAAAACAGCACTGTCCAGAGCTTGGGGAAGGCAGCACTGTCCAGAGATTGGGGAAGGGAGCACTGTCCAGAGATTGGGGAAGGCAGCACTGTCCAGAGATTGGGGAAGGGAGCACTGTCCAGAGATTGGGGAAGGCAGCACTGTCCAGAGATTGGGGAAGGCAGCACTGTCCAGAGATTGGGGAAAACAGCACTGTCGAGAGCTTGGGGAAGGCAGCACTGTCCAGAGCTTGGGAAGACAGCACTGTCCAGAGATTGGGGAAAACAGCACTGTCCAGAGCTTGGGGAGGCAGCACTGTCCACAAATTGGGGAAGGCAGCACTGTCCAGAGCTTGGGGAAAACAGCACTGTCCAGAGCTTGGGGAAGACAGCACTGTCCAGAGCTTGGGGAAGACAGCACTGTCCAGAGATTGGGGAAGACAGCACTGTCCAGAGCTTGGGGAAGACAGCACTGTCCAGAGCTTGGGGAAGGCAGCACTGTCCAGAGCTTGGGGAAGGCAGCACTGTCCAGAGATTGGGGAAGGGAGCACTGTCCAGAGATTGGGGAAGACAGCACTGTCCAGAGATTGGGGAAAACAGCACTGTCCAGAGCTTGGGGAAGGCAGCACTGTCCAGAGATTGGGGAAGGGAGCACTGTCCAGAGCTTGGGGAAGGGAGCACTGTCCAGAGATTGGGGAAGACAGCACTGTCCAGAGCTTGGGGAAGGGCAGGTGCGCGAGACAACTTTACCAGCATCATAGCAATACTTATCAATTAATCATTGTGACATTGAAATACAAGTGATAGTGTAATCAATGTGTAATAACTACGTAAAAAATGTATGTGCCTGTTAAATGATTATGTGAAGTGCAGTCATATTCAGGTTCTGATTGGTCAACAAGCTTATTTGACACGTCAAATAGTGTTATTTGACAGTTGACTTGTATTTTTGACATGTAAAGACTCAAAAGGCGTTCCATACATAGCATCCAAATGTTGACTCTATTGCACACCTCAAGGTGTCACGTGACTGGCAGGCTGAGATCGTCAATTCCCTTGGTCAGACGTTGCGTGCATCAACCAATGGTTGCGTGACACGTAATCAACTGTTTCATCGACTGACAGACTGCTATAACATATGATGTGGATTGCTGATATTTAAAATATCTATACAGGTGTTGTAAGATCTGGCAGGCATCGGCAACTCCTGGGCAGAGGAACGCGCCAATAGCCATCTGTCCAACATCAAACGATGTATGAGTAAGTAAATGTATCTAAAACCGTCCAAATCCTCTTCAGGTACTTGGTTTTCTAAATTACTTGTCTTTTTTGTGTACTATGATATGCGCTTTGAGATTAGTTGAAAAGCTCTATATAAATTGAATGAATTATTATTAAATAATTTATTACATGGCCTAATTAATGGCCTAAATTGCATAGGCCATAGCTTGGACACGCGAGTTTATGACAGGGTGTTCTTATTTCTACAAAATATTATCTCCACATAATGATCCCAATATTAAATGTACATGTAAATATACACGCCAGAAAATGTTGTTCGGTTTGTAAATGTTTAGGAGATCATGCAAATATGCTGTTAACACCATAATAACAAAGGCCTTGTAGGCTATGTAAATAGCGCGGATAAATTATCGCAAGTTGGTTATTGTTGAGAACACAATTCCAGTTGATATTTTCGATTTTACCCTCAACGACCATTGTAATTGTGAAAACACCACCGTGGAAATTAAACCGTTATTCCGATAACAATAATATTAGACTGCATGCTATTCAATCATGCCACCATTCACATTCTCAAGCCCGAATCATAGAACGAGATTTTTACCTTTCAGACTCGCTCCAGGTCTGTTCTGGCAACGAGGTCCAATCCATATATTCCGTCAGTTAAAGGGTAACCTTGCGGGGAAACCCGAGCACATCATCCTGCCATTAAAGGTTTCGATAAAAACACGACATGTCTGTGATGGGTTCTCCAACCATTACTGCGTTTGGAAGAGGCTGCACGCCTTGAAATGTGCCAAGGAGGCGGCGGGGGGGTATTGTCATACACACGACCCTCTACACCCCTCCTCCAGCTCAACATAAAAGTCGCAGTGTTGCCTCGAATGTTTCTAAAGTGTCTATGGGGTTTAGGAGAATAGGATGTTTTAGATAGAATGTCTGACAACAAGAATTTTCAGAATGGGCATATTTTTTGAATGGGTAGATACAGTCAGTGGCGACCCGTCATTCAGGGCAGGTGGGGGTTAGCTAAAAAATACATATATATTTTTTGTTGTTGCCTGTTTTGCATGTTATTTTGGAAATAATACTTGTCACATATCTGTTTGCAAACAATGTAAATAATAATAATACAAGCATGTTCTCTTTTTTGCTTTCTTGAGTAAGGCAGCTCCAAAATGCAGGTGTTTCAGCCTAGCTCAATGCTTTCGGTGGTTGTGGGGCAGCCAGCGGAATATACGGAGCGTAGGGGTTGGTACTGTTCTCGTTTTGCACCGTGATTGGCTCAGTGTTCTGTCACTCATGGGGACACTACCTCAGCAAACTCTACCGGGAGAGCTGAAAATTCAAGCCCCTTGGGGGCTGCCATAAATTTACATAGAAGTGCCCATCCAAAAGGCTCAAGGTCATTGGCCACAGATAAAATTATGTCAAATTACATTATATCTAGAGTAGCTTTGATTGGATTGATCATGTCAATATCATACTTTTAAAGTCTTAGCTAGCACTCATCATCATGAATCAATTCGACAATCTACTGGTAAATCCTTTTAAATCCTTGTCAGATGAAGATTAATAATTTAGAGAAACTACAGATACAACGGATCGGTGCTCATCGGCCATTGGACATAAACATTACACAACAAGTTGGATATCGCATATTCAACAATGAGTGATTTGGAAGGAATCAGTGGCTAACTGCAAGCATTGCAAAGCATTCACTAGCCTGCTATTCAGTGAAGTGGGTGTGTGGTCCACGTCTGGGTTAAAGGGCCTCGTTTCAAAGCTTGCTGTTAATCCAACATGACTTCTGCCACTGTCAAAACAACTGTAAACTCGGAACTGGGAAATCTCAGACTTTAGTAAATTCAAGACAACTGGGAACTCTGAAAAAACACGAGCTCCGACTATGAAAATATGTTTTGAACAGTCATCCAACTGGGAATTCCATGTCGGGAACTCAGGCCTCTTTCTAGAGCTCCAACCGGAAAAGATCACTGACGTTATGATTCAATCTTGTTGTTCCCAGTTGTATTAAAAGCACCATCAATCCAGAGAATTCCAGACTTTGATGACAAAGTTTGATGACAAAACTTGCCCACGATGGACCACCGCGCCACCATCCTGTTCAAGTGAGCACAGCACAAGAAGGTGAGTTCAAAAATGTATTGTATGCTGCTGCATAAATGATGTAATATACCAGGGAGATATGTATACTGTAGCTAAGAAAGTAATACTAAGTGTATGTTGTGTAGTAAGCTGTCACTAACCCATGTGCCTCACCTTAATAATTTGGTCCCTTTTCCCCTCTTAACTTAGCCTTCTGTTTTGACTTGGTGGTGCACATGTAGCGTATAGCCTGTTTTTAGATAAATTTAATAATTTCTCTATGCTTTCATTGTTTGCATAAATGCCCCCTTTATTTATCATACGGTTCTGACTTGGTGTACAGGGAGAGTACTGTAAGAACGGCCAATGTTCTGAAATCTGGTACTGTACATTTCAAAAGTGCTGAACAAATAGTTATATTGACTACGTCCATCCTAGCTCGCTCATTAATATCTTAATCGAAATTACGGATTGCCTCTTATCCGCTTGTCGTCCCCTTTTGGCATAGTTTGTACATCTCAATTGTTAGTAGAAACTACATTTGTTTAAACAAGTCAGCCATATCAGCTATGTTTTTTTGAAGGCAGTAAATGAGGCTGATTGAACTGTTTCGCTGCCAGACAAGGCTCCGCTGATAGCCAGGTGTAGCAGTGGTAAGGTGTTGGGACTCTGCTGTTGGGACTCTGATGTTGGGACAGTTTGTGGGCACTGTTTGTGACTGTTATAGTGGAATTAATGTATTGTTTAGTGTTGTGTTGTATAGTGGCTTTGCTGGCATGCACCTAATAACATTTTGGGGAGTTTGTCAAACCAAGATTTACATGCTAAAATTGCCACTGGATACAGCAAGCTGACTGTATTTATGTGATGATTCACTGTTCTCTTTAGCCTCATTTTCAAAAAGGTTTAGACCAAATGTCTTACTTCAAAATTGATAGGTGAATGTAGCTCAGGTAAAAGAGAACACAGAAGACCAGGGGCAACTCGGTAACAATCCAATAGGTTTATCATGGAGTTTTGAGAAATGTGACTGTTTTACTGTTTTGTTATTGGAATAATGTGAATTATGCACATGTGTGATACAGAATAGCTTACCTGTGTTACTGTGTGCGTGAAATGATGTTGAGGTACATACTGTCTATGGTCACCTAGAATGTCATGGGTGTAAATGAGTTGTAATGTCCCTAAGAGGCACTAGATGTCCCCATAAGCTTTACAATTACTGTTTAACCAGCAACCTAGTGTGGGTGACTGTATTGTGTTTGAATACTACAATAATAACTTGAATATGTCAACCATTAGAAGTTAAAGAGTTCAACATTAAAAACATGCATCAGCTGAAAAATATCTGACACAATCTTGAAACAAGCTATAGATCTGTACAGTTTGTGTCCTCTCAAGTTTCTGTGGCTTTTGGTAATCGCAAAGGGGGTTCAGTTTAGGCTTGAAATATTGTTTTGTTTATCAGCTGTGTCACCAGAAAACTGTGATAGTGCTTTAGATGGGTCACAGACAAGCTACAAAAAAAGTGTATCACATCAGTTTAAAGTCTTGTTAGAAAACTCACATGGTTTCTCTGTTTCCTCTCTATTATTTCAATTTCTAGGTCCACTCCTGTCTGGCTTCCCCGTATGTCTCCATTTATGCATCTTCCCAAAAACCATGCGGGGTCCGGAACAGGGCGGGTGTGGCTCATTCAGGTTACCATTGGAGATGACCCAGATGACAGGGGTTGGTTCCCCTCCATGACCTGCTCCTTGATGTTCTCTACCTTGCAAACCTCCTATAGCTCTGATTTGGTGTCTGGAAGCCAGTCAGCAATGAACCTAGCACATCCTTGGCCTCACACACGTTCACCGTCACCTCTGGCTGCTCCCCGAACGGACAGGTAGTGGGGGAGGGACGTGAGGCAGAACTATGGGGTCAGGTGTTGATAAATTGACAGATGTTGCAGGGAAGCACTGTGAGGTTGATTGCATGTGTTTATAGGACTTATAGTTTTGAAATCGAAGTGTATCTAATGAAGGTAGTTTACAATATCTGTGTTACTTAGAAAATGGGACCCAGAGGGCATCAGAGTTTAACTAACAAAGTAATTGCATGTGGAGCAGGGACCACTGACTAGCTGCATTTTGCTATTATCAAGCAGTGGGGAACCGTCATGGCCCTCTATGCAGAGAGGGCCTAAGGACAGATACAAATCTGTATATATTTTTATATATTATAACAATGAATCTTTTTTTTGCCTTAATTGTAACGGACTTCCTATTGCATTTCTTCAGTTCGTGTTGGAAAAAGAAGGGTTAATATCCAAGAGAAAAAAATATCCAATCAGAATTTTTCTTTGGGAGTATCTTGGTAGTAATAATCTAGCTCAGCTCGACTCTCATTAGCTAGGCCCTCAGGCTTTGAATAGAAGGCACCAGCCAACGTCATTGACACTGACTTCAATTTGAGCAGCATTTTGGAATGACAGTAGAATCAACCAATCACATATTGTCTTGTAATAGGTGGGACAATTGTATGATGCTTCAGGGCCCTCTAGGGCCTCAGTATACGTTACTAATTCAGAGCCAATAGCGAGCCTTATCTTGTTTTCTCACGCTGAGCCTAGCTAGCTGGCTAGCTTTTTGCAGTGAGTGTGTGTAACGAGTGTATGTAATGATAGCGAGGGCAACTGCAGAGAGAGTAATCAAGGATGATGTGGTGGCTAAATTGTTGGCATCGCCCTTTTCAAGACTAACTTTTAATGAAAAGTTCAATCTTGTACAGACCAGGAGACCAAATCCTGCACTGCCTGATTTGGTGCAATGAGGAAAGAGTTTTGAAAGGCATTTTCAAGTTAATAATTATGAGCACTATCCGTGGATACTCGGCTGTGAGCTGACAAAAAAGCTTTACTGTTGGAATTGCTTCACCATGGATAACAGCTCAACCTGGACAACTGGTTTCAAAGATTTAGCCTGTTTGACAAAGTCAGCACTTTGACACCAAAACTCAACTTCACACCTGAGAGCTACAGTGAGTTTAAAAACATTTGGGGAAACAAGAGTAGACCTTCTTAACGAGCAGCGGCGTAATGAGACACTTGCTCACAATGATAAAGTCAGGCACAACAGGGAGATTCTGAAGCGCCTTATTCATACGGTTGTGTTTTTAGGCAAGCAAGAATTAGCATTCAGAGGACATGATGAGGGTAAAGAATCAGCTAATAAGGGAAACTACTTGGAAATACTGGATTTCTTGGCTGAGTATGACAGCACTTTAAACTGCCATTTGGATATGGCTACCGTGTTCACAGGTACTTCCAGCAAAATCCAAAATGACCTGATACACGCGGTCGTGAATGCAATGACAGATGTCATGAAGGAAGAATTGGCGAAACCCCCCTTTGTAACCATTATGTTTGACGAGACGACAGACATCAGCAATGAAGCCCAAATGTCTTATGTGTTGCGTTACACTACCGATGGTGGTGTGAAGGAACGTTTTTTTTAAATTTGAGGATGGAACTGAGGATAAACGGGCAGAAGCGGTTGCTGCCCGAATTGTCAGCTTTTTAGAGGAGTGTGAATGCACTGCCAAAGTGAATGCACTGCCTAGTGGCACAATGTTATGATGGGGCCGCAGTCATGGCCTCTGGTATGAACGGAGTACAAGGTGAAAGAATCTATCCCGCAAGCTCTGTTCATTCATTGCTATGTGCACTGTGTATGAAACAAGGCGGAACTCATTGAACTCTTTAATACCTAGTGGACCGTCACGATGACTCTGATGAAGACACCGTTCACAGCGCAGATGGATACATGATGCACCTGACAAGCTTTGAGTTCTGCTGCCTGCTATCCGCGTTCTACTCCATATGTACTCCGACGTGCTGTTTGGGACACTGCAGAACAGGGAGTTTGACATGCAGTTCTGCTTGTCCAGGGTGGACGACTTCTGCAACACCACAGAGAGGGGAAAAAGACAATTCGATTCCATCTACGAGGACACTGAGTGAGACCGGAGTACCAAGGGGGCGCAGGACACATACGCAAGGAGACGTCCGCGGGCAGTACCAACAGCTACACTGAGTGAGACCGGAGTACCAATGGGGAGCAGGACACATATGCAAGGAGACGTCCGCGGGCAGTACCAACAGCTACACTGAGTGAGACCGGAGTACCAATGGGGAGCAGGACACATATGCAAGGAGACGTCCGCGGGCAGTACCAACAGACACACAGTGCGATCATCGACAACATTGCCACTCAGCTAAGAAACAGGTTCAATGACCATGAAAGGCTCATGTTCCTTGCCCTCCTTGACCCACAAAAGTTCCAAATATATAGGGAAACGGCAAATTTTCCAAACGCTGTGTTTCCATAGTCTATGGCCCTAATTTTGATTTGCCGCGGCTTAAAACAGATCTCATCGTTATGTGCTCAATGTCTGACTTCGAGGGTAAGAGCTGATCTGCTCCACTTTCTCCAGCAGAAGAGACTAATTGATAGTATGCACCAAATGTATTTGCTTTCCTGACTAGTTTTGACCATTCCAGTGTCCACTGCATCAGTAGAAAGAAAATGTTCTGCACTAAAAAGGATCGAGACACATTCCAGGAACAACACTGGATCGGCTCGACTGTCGGCCCTGGCTTTGATCTCAATCAAAAAATAACTTTAAAATCAAAAGACAAGCAACCTGCCATTTCCCATTTCATAAAGAAGGACAGGTGAATGGACTTTGAAATGATAATCATAATGGTGAGGGGACTTTTTGTTTTCATCTACAGCTTGCTTTTTGCTGCTATCTCGTTCATATCATTTTGAGTACAATGTGTAACGTATTATTTCAGCTTTAGACCCCTGGTTGTGTGGTAAAAACAGAGGTAATGACGTTACAATTGGAAGTAGTGGGTACATGACATTTCGCGTTGTGGTGCATTTTTTTTATTGTGCATGCTGGCGATACAGTGCAACTTTTTTCTCTCTGACAGCATATACTGTACAAGGTCTTGAAACAATGTGAGTAGTTGTGTGGTTGAATTTATTCCACCACTATTTGAGTGACTGTTTGTTTTGGCAAATGTTTCTTTGAAACGACGCAAGCGTCTTTTCCTCTAACGTGGTTCCTGCTATCGATATTTGCAACCGTTGTGTAGGTGTGCTGCTTCTGTGAGCCACAGCCAAGGCGTGGCTTAGGACCGTTTGAATCTGTCATCAAATAATTGCTTCTCTTACATAGGTCTGCAAAAGAAAGGTCTCAAGTCATGCTCTGTATCCCCAGGCATCCGAGTTCTCTATCTCTATGTATGACATCAGGTCTTTTTCCTCAACTGAGGACCTAGCTCCAATAGTCACGGTTCGCCACTGTTATCAAGAAATCTGCTGGTACCTCTTAACTGGTTAGGACAGCTCATGAGGTTTCCGAAATATCTGTCGACTAGGTGTGACTCTTATGACTAAAGAGACTTCATGCATAGATTTGATTTTTACCCTTAAGAGTAGGAGTAAAATGTCTCTATTCTCAGCACTTATGACCAATGTTTTACATTGGTCGTAAGTGGCTATGTGGCTTTGTGGCTATGGCCCTGGTTTCATTGACGGACTCTTTTGGCATAGAGGAACTACTTCACTGCCTTATCCGTGTGAATAAAATACAAAATGGTATCTAGCAAGATGGAGATCAGGGAGGTTATTTTTAATGAGTGCTTTTTGCAAGTGGCTAGTTTGCATCAACTACCTTCACTTAAACCACCACAGATGGTTTGCATGCAAACTTCGCTTTCGAATCACAACGTTCTGTCATGTCTGTCTTGTGATTTGTTGGGAGTGTTCTCTTTCTGAAGAAAACCCCAGATTTTTCCCCCCTTATCGAAGTTGCCGAAAGATAACATAATAGCATTCTTACCAGGTTGTGGATCAGGTCCATGTAATAACATGATAATAACATACTGTACCTGCCAGGTTGTGGATCAGGTCCATGTATTAACATTATAATGACATACTGTACTTGCCAGGTTGTGGATCAGGTCCATGTATTAGCATTATAATGACATACTGTACCTGCCAGGTTGTGGATCAGGTCCATGTAATAACATGATAATGACATACTGTACCTGCCAGGTTGTGGATCAGGTCCATGTAATAACATGATAATGACATACTGTACCTGCCAGGTTGTGGATCAGGTCCATGTATTAGCATTATAATAACATACTGTACTTGCCAGGTTGTGGATCAGGTCCATGTATTAACATGATAATGACATACCTGCCAGGTTGTGGATCAGGTCCATGTATTAACATGATAATGACATACCTGCCAGGTTGTGGATCAGGTCCATGTATTAACATGATAATGACATACCTGCCAGGTTGTGGATCAGGTCCATGTAATAACATGATAATGACATACTGTACCTGCCAGGTTGTGGATCAGGTCCATGTATTAGCATTATAATAACATACTGTACTTGCCAGGTTGTGGATCAGGTCCATGTAATAACATGATAATGACATACTGTACCTGCCAGGTTGTGGATCAGGTCCATGTATTAGCATTATAATAACATACTGTACTTGCCAGGTTGTGGATCAGGTCCATGTAATAACATGATAATGACATACTGTACCTGCCAGGTTGTGGATCAGGTCCATGTTATAACATGATAATGACATACTGTACCAGCCAGGTTGTGGATCAGGTCCATGTATTAGCATTATAATGACATACTGTACCTGCCAGGTTGTGGATCAGGTCCATGTATTAACATGATAATGACATAACTGCCAGGTTGTGGATCAGGTCCATGTATTAACATGATAATGACATACCAGTCTGGTTGTGGATCAGGTCCATGTAATAACATGATAATGACATACCAGCCTGGTTGTGGATCAGGTCCATGTAATAACATGATAATGACATACCAACCTGGTTGTGGATCAGGTCTATGTAATAACATGATAATGACATACCAACCTGGTTGTGGATCAGGTCTATGTAATAACATAATAATGACATACCAACCTGGTTGTGGATCAGGTCCATGTATTAACATGATAATGACATACCAACCTGGTTGTGGATCAGGTCTATGTAATAACATGATAATGACATACCAACCTGGTTGTGGATCAGGTCTATGTAATAACATGATAATGACATACCAACCTGGTTGTGGACCAGGTCCATGTATTAACATGATAATGACATACCAACCTGGTTGTGGATCAGGTCTATGTAATAACATGATAATGACATACCAACCTGGTTGTGGATCAGGTCCATGTATTAACATGATAATGACATACCAACCTGGTTGTGGATCAGGTCCATGTAATAACATGATAATGACATACCAACCTGGTTGTGGATCAGGTCCATGTATTAACATGATAATGACATACCAACCTGGTTGTAGATCAGGTCCATGTATTAACATGATAATGACATACCTGCCAGGTTGTGGATCAGGTCCATGTATTAACATGATAATGACATACCTGCCAGGTTGTGGATCAGGTCCATGTATTAACATGATAATGACATACCTGCCAGGTTGTGGATCAGGTCCATGTAATAACATGATAATGACATACTGTACCTGCCAGGTTGTGGATCAGGTCCATGTATTAGCATTATAATAACATACTGTACTTGCCAGGTTGTGGATCAGGTCCATGTAATAACATGATAATGACATACTGTACCTGCCAGGTTGTGGATCAGGTCCATGTATTAGCATTATAATAACATACTGTACTTGCCAGGTTGTGGATCAGGTCCATGTAATAACATGATAATGACATACTGTACCTGCCATGTTGTGGATCAGGTCCATGTTATAACATGATAATGACATACTGTACCAGCCAGGTTGTGGATCAGGTCCATGTATTAGCATTATAATGACATACTGTACCTGCCAGGTTGTGGATCAGGTCCATGTATTAACATGATAATGACATAACTGCCAGGTTGTGGATCAGGTCCATGTATTAACATGATAATGACATACCAGTCTGGTTGTGGATCAGGTCCATGTAATAACATGATAATGACATACCAGCCTGGTTGTGGATCAGGTCCATGTAATAACATGATAATGACATACCAACCTGGTTGTGGATCAGGTCTATGTAATAACATGATAATGACATACCAACCTGGTTGTGGATCAGGTCTATGTAATAACATAATAATGACATACCAACCTGGTTGTGGATCAGGTCCATGTATTAACATGATAATGACATACCAACCTGGTTGTGGATCAGGTCTATGTAATAACATGATAATGACATACCAACCTGGTTGTGGATCAGGTCTATGTAATAACATGATAATGACATACCAACCTGGTTGTGGACCAGGTCCATGTATTAACATGATAATGACATACCAACCTGGTTGTGGATCAGGTCTATGTAATAACATGATAATGACATACCAACCTGGTTGTGGATCAGGTCCATGTATTAACATGATAATGACATACCAACCTGGTTGTGGATCAGGTCCATGTAATAACATGATAATGACATACCAACCTGGTTGTGGATCAGGTCCATGTATTAACATGATAATGACATACCAACCTGGTTGTAGATCAGGTCCATGTATTAACATGATAATGACATACCTGCCAGGTTGTGGATCAGGTCCATGTATTAACATGATAATGACATACCTGCCAGGTTGTGGATCAGGTCCATGTATTAACATGATAATGACATACCTGCCAGGTTGTGGATCAGGTCCATGTAATAACATGATAATGACATACTGTACCTGCCAGGTTGTGGATCAGGTCCATGTATTAGCATTATAATAACATACTGTACTTGCCAGGTTGTGGATCAGGTCCATGTAATAACATGATAATGACATACTGTACCTGCCAGGTTGTGGATCAGGTCCATGTATTAGCATTATAATAACATACTGTACTTGCCAGGTTGTGGATCAGGTCCATGTAATAACATGATAATGACATACTGTACCTGCCAGGTTGTGGATCAGGTCCATGTTATAACATGATAATGACATACTGTACCAGCCAGGTTGTGGATCAGGTCCATGTATTAGCATTATAATGACATACTGTACCTGCCAGGTTGTGGATCAGGTCCATGTATTAACATGATAATGACATAACTGCCAGGTTGTGGATCAGGTCCATGTATTAACATGATAATGACATACCAGTCTGGTTGTGGATCAGGTCCATGTAATAACATGATAATGACATACCAGCCTGGTTGTGGATCAGGTCCATGTAATAACATGATAATGACATACCAACCTGGTTGTGGATCAGGTCTATGTAATAACATGATAATGACATACCAACCTGGTTGTGGATCAGGTCTATGTAATAACATGATAATGACATACCAACCTGGTTGTGGATCAGGTCCATGTATTAACATGATAATGACATACCAACCTGGTTGTGGATCAGGTCTATGTAATAACATGATAATGACATACCAACCTGGTTGTGGATCAGGTCCATGTATTAACATGATAATGACATACCAACCTGGTTGTGGATCAGGTCTATGTAATAACATGATAATGACATACCTGCCAGGTTGTGGACCAGGTCCATGTATTAACATGATAATGACATACCAACCTGGTTGTGGATCAGGTCTATGTAATAACATGATAATGACATACCAACCTGGTTGTGGATCAGGTCCATGTATTAACATGATAATGACATACCAACCTGGTTGTGGATCAGGTCTATGTAATAACATGATAATGACATACCAACCTGGTTGTGGATCAGGTCCATGTATTAACATGATAATGACATACCAACCTGGTTGTGGATCAGGTCTATGTAATAACATGATAATGACATACCAACCTGGTTGTGGATCAGGTCCATGTAATAACATGATAATGACATACCAACCTGGTTGTGGATCAGGTCCATGTATTAACATGATAATGACATACCAACCTGGTTGTGGATCAGGTCTATGTAATAACATGAAAATGACATACCAGCCTGGTTGTGGATCAGATTCTTGAAGTTTCCACATATGCTGAGCACTTGTTGGCTGCTTTTCATTCACTCTGTGGTCCAATTCATCCCAAACCATCTCAACTGGGTTGAGGTTGGGTGATTGTGGAGGCCAGGTCGTCTGATGCAGCACTCCATCACTCTCCTTCTCGGTCAAATAGCCCTTTCACAGCCTGGAGGTGTTTTGGGTCATTGTCCTTTTGAAAAACAAATGATTGTCCCACAGATGGGATGGCGTATTGTTGGATCCTGTGTTTTACATTATAGCCATTACCATATATATGATTGAATATTATCTGCTGTTGGCTTGTGTGGATATATGTATGTGTTATGCAACATAGATGACTTGAAACATTGTTAAAAGTGTCAATGCCATGGGCCTTTCTCATGATGGAAAAATACAGAGTAGCATGGGGTGTTGCAGAACAAGCGGTCTTTTGTTAGATAACAGGAGCCAGGTGCGAGATAACGGTATGGAGCATGAGCGCATGGATGTTCTTCACAGCAACAGTTACATCTATCAACAGAAGCGCCAAGAGGCGGGGACCCGCCTGAGCGCCTGCAATAGGCTGAGCAAGTTTAAACCACGCCCAGTCTCTACTGTGATAGGCCAACAGACGGGTTGGAACTGTCTATCACAATATAAAGTATACTGTTTACATACATCTTGTCAGTTCTCTGTTCTGCCCTGCGTGGCATTACAGTGAGCCCATATATACGAAAGTTGCATTTGCCATTTATTACTTAGCTAATAAAAAATACATAGTACAAAATCGGTGACTCATTGTTATATTTATCCTGATACCAGATTCGAATTCACGCAACTCTAACATGGTGACCACCGACGTGATCTGGTAGAAGGACGACGCTGGAAATTGTCCGGGCCGATTGGCCAGTACTGTCGTCGGACGGTGTGTCTCACAAATCCTGACCGGTCAACTAAAAGAGGTAAGCAGACACCTGTTGTGAAAAACTAAAGTCCTGCACATTGGCGTTATCCAAATGTAGTTTTGTGAGACACCTGTTTGATGTAAGTTACTAAATTTTAACTATTATGATGTGTGAGATTGGAAAATAGTTGAGAAAGTAATATCTCCATTGGCAACTGCAATTTTATTATTGATCAACAATACTTAATGATGCATTGTGTATGGGATGTACTAGTATGCCTGGCTGGTAGGTGGTAACAGAGAACACTTACTACATGTATGAATGGTGGGTAACGGGTGACCACCAAAGTGTGAATGGATAGTCTGGGACTACATGTATGATTCATTCTAGCTGATTCTAAAAGTGTGACTGTATAGTCTGGGACTACATGTATGAGTGGTGGGTAACGAGTGACCACCAAAGTGCGAATGGAAAGCCATATGATGCGAATGTGATGTACTAGGCAGGGCCAAGTGTGAATGACGGATATTTAAATTGATTAATTGGATTTGAGACCGATTTAGCCTTTGGGAAAGGGTCTCTCTAAGGTCCTAACAAAGCATAGGAGTGTGTGAAGTACATCGGGTAGTAAAGTCGGCGCACTGACTACCAAGTTTGAATGAGACATTAAGTTGTTCTAGAAACGTGATCCGGTTGACACGTTAGTCATATGGAGTGATTGTATTTTTTATTTTGTACATTTGGTATTGAAGTAAAGTTGAAAATCCGGGGGACACTAGACTACTTAATATCCCAGGGGACCCACAGTGCATAATTGAGGTCTTACTTTAGACCTAATTGGGGGCCGATTTAGCCGTAAGGAAAGGGTATCACTTGGGTTTGAGTAAAGGCATAGGTTGTTGACAGTATTGTAGTGTACATAAAATGTCTTTGGAAATAGAAAAGGTGTTGAAAACGCTGAAGTCCACTCTAGAAGTGAATGAAGGCAGAGAGGGTAAGGAGTGGAAGAGACGGGGTGAGAAGCTGTACAGAGAATGGATAGAAGGCGGGGCCATTGCGTCTCCCACTGGTCTGCTTACTGGGGTGAATGAAGATTTGTGTGTGTATGGTGTAAATTGAAGCTTACTGGCGTGAATGAAGATTTATGAGACTCAAATCGTGTGCATGAAATACGCTTGATATTCAGTCGGGGACTAATATCGGTATGAATGAGGTCGGGGACCAAGCGAGTGTGGTACATTAGGTATTTCAGTTGGAGCTGGTACCGGTGAGAATGTTGAAAAAGTCGCAGGCTTGCTGATGAGATGTTTGCACAGAGTTATATCATAGAATATTGAGGGGGTGTGCATGACTGTGGGAAAAAGTGTTAAACTCTATTAACGTAAAATTCTGTGTGTAGATTTATATTATGAGGTTTGAACTATACTGATATTGTAGAATTACATACTCAACATCTGAACATACTTACGTTAAACATTAATTGAGCCACTGAGTAATAGATAAGATATACACTAAGTACGGGAGACGGGGCGAAGGGTGTGTTCGATGTAAAACGGGAGTGATGTTCTAACCAAGTGCTGAGAAATAAGGTAGATTTATTTTGTTCTTTTAATTAATTTACACAAGTACTTCACAGGTATTGATTTTGGTTTGATTGTTCAGATAACATCATTGAAATTAAACAGGAGGTTAAGGTATACTAACATTAGAATCTGTTTTCATTATGGGGAACAATGAAAGGCCCGCAGAGTGGATTGCAGGCTGAGTTTTTTATGTTAAAGGGACAGTATACGTTTATCACACATGTGTGTGTCTAATGGCTGGGTATTTAAGAAGTATTTTGGGGAGACAATTTGGAGAAACACGAATAAAACATGAAACATCGAGACAAATTATTTGAGTTTGAGGGGATTATCATAATTATTAGGTTTTGTTTTTGTAGTAAACGTTTGGGTTAAGGGGATTTCCATGTTCCCAGAGACATGATATCTTAATTTAAAACGTTTTATGGCTGCTGTCCCTGTACAGGGATCAACATCAGCGGAAATGTCAGAGTGACAACTAATAGTACTCGATACAACTCAAACTTTCATTAAAACACACATGCAGGGTACTCAATTAAAGCTACACTCGTTGTGAATCTAGCCAACATGTCAGATTTTTAAAATGCTTTTCGGCGAAAGCATGAGAAGCTATTATCTGATAGCATGCAACCCCCCGAAATACCCAAAGGGGACGTAAACAAAATAATTAGCGTAGCCGGCGCTACACAAAACGCAGAAATAAAATATAAAACATTCATTACCTTTGACGAGCTTCTTTGTTGGCACTCCTATATGTCCCATAAACATCACAATTGGGTATTTTTTTCGATTAAATCCGTCCATGTATACCCAAAATGTCCATTTATGAAGCCCGTCTGATCCATGAAAAAGCACCGTTCCAAAACGCAACGTAATTTTTTTAAATTTAAAAAGTTGCCTATAAACTTTGACAAAACACTTCAAACTACTTTTGTAATCCAACTTTAGGTATTAGTAAACGATAATAATCGATCAAATTGATCACGGGGCGATCTGTATTCAATAGCAGCAAGTCTTGAAATCATGGTCCATATTTTCTCTATCAAAACTTCCTCCTGTGTACTCGACGACAGAAAGTGCCTATTCCTCAAACTTCAACTCAATTGCCAGTACTGGCGACATCGTGTGGAAGCTGTAGGCATTGTAAACTGGACGCTATCTATTTTCCCTTGCCATAGACAATACAAAGACTGGCGGAGGGATATTTTTTTTGTGTTTTTTATGAACAGTTTTCCTTGGGATTTTGCCTTCTATACACGTTCTGTTATAGTCACAGACATGATTTAACCAGTTTCATAAACTTCAGAGTGTTTTCTATCCACACATACTAATCATATGCATATACTATATTCCTGGCATGAGTAGCAGGACGTTGAAAGTTTGCGCGATTTTTAACAAAAAGCTGCAAAAATTCGCAGCCTCTTTAAGGGGTACACTCACATGTGGAATATTAGGAGTTTTATTTTCTGAGTTTTAATTACACAAGTTAATTTTTTAAGATAAAGGGTTCTTTAATATGTCTAATATGGTATGGAACACGAATGTAAGGGGATGGTGTAACCTTTGACCTGCTTTCATGGCTCTCTCGGGTTGCCTGATCAGCCACAAGGGGGTGCCATTTGAATAATTAATTTGTGGTCATGGGTAATACTGTTTATTTTTCATTTTTTTATTTTTTAAGGTAAATTAATTATAGTGGAGTTTAATTAACCTATATAAGGACTTTAGAAATTGCCACATGTTTTTCTAATAAATAAAAAAATCCATGAGTTTAGATAAAGCCAAACAGTGAGACATTTAGTTCAAATTTGGAAACATGAGAAAAAGAGCTACAGACAGATAGGGGGAAAAGGCAGACAGAAGAGCCCTCCCCCCGCACTGCAGAGACCTTGAAGGTTGGAGAGCAGAGAGGATAAGTTTTAGAAGGGGAGCCAGGACGAGCAAAGATAACAGAATGTGTAGATAACAGTTACTGAGTGGAGACAAAAAGGAGAATTGGACATGTGGAGAATGAAAGGGGTCGCTCCTACATGATAATGTCAGAACAGAAGGATAATATACTAATCTTACCTAAGTCATTATTTAGAGTAGGTAAGGTTGTTACCTGGGCAGAGCCAGGTATCAAAAGGGGGATGGGTAAATTGTGGTCTAGGATAGGATGGGGCCTATTGGATAAGAAACTAATAATAAATAAATAAAATGCTAACAAATAGACCTAGAAGTTAAAGATATAATCAGATAAAACATATGAGAAACTGTTTGTTAACCAAGCCTGTATGTCCAGGATTTTATGCATTACAGGTGAACTACAGGTGAAGTCACTCAATCCAGTCCCAGAGGCTTGTTGGGAGGACCATACCAAGGACTCCTGGTGACAGCTAGCTGAAAGAGCTACCCGGATTCATATCGCACAGCGGGAGGGTAAGACATCTTGACACTGTCGAACAATAAACAGTGTTCGAGAGGAGAACTGGAATTAACAGAATTCCGGGGGCCATCTCTCGAATTAAGTAATCCTCCCTGTCCTATCACCCCTGTTTTTGTTCATAGAACTGAAGGTGTGTCTGGCTCTTGCTAGTGATGTGTTCTCGGGGAGAGGGTGGGGCTTCACATGGAAGCTGTTCGTCTGAGCTGTCTTATCGTGGGTGCCATATTCCTGATACAGCACGTCCTACTTGAGTATGTGGAGAGTGATAATTTGCCCATGGTTTAGACGATGAGGATTTTGTTCCAAAACAAGCATAAGAGATCCCTAGATCTGGGTAGACAGGAAGTTAGAGTAGAGGTTGGGAAGGATCTCTCAATGGAGTTTTATGTAGACCAAATGGGGTCTCTAACTACACGGCAGTCTAGGACTCTGAGCCATTATGGCATATATCGGTGCAGGTTCCCATATTGATCGTGGACACAGGTCATAGCTCATTTGGAGAGAGAGGGCTATATGAATCCACTCACCCAGTATGGAAGGAGGTGGAGTATAGTGAAGGTGAGAGTTTTTGATTGTAATCCGGAGAGAGGGATGCATTGCATAAAGATACGCCTAACCCTTTAAACAGTAATGAAGGAGGATCTAGGGTTGTGGTATGATGGATATGACCAGGTTTTGGTCGACACCCTAGTATGGTTCTGGGTAGAGGAGTTTAGGCCAGTATGGTAAAGCTGTTCACGAAAGCAGGAATGCCAGATAATGACAGTTGCATTGACTTGCACGATTTATATCCACAGGTTCCTCCCTTTACAGTGACCGGAGGAGATTATTACCGTTTGGCCCGGTACAGTACTCTTGAGAAATGATGTCAGGGTGAGGTTTTACCGACAGATTGGACAGGATTATGCTCCCTTGTACATTTGGGAATGCCTTGGGAAAACTGGGAGCACTGTTGAACTTTGTAAAGGTGATGAAATCCTACTAACCATCAAAACTATTAAGCTCTCTGATGCAGGCACTTACACCCTCGGACTACAAAGGACCAGGACAGACACGATGGGTGTGTTTACTATTAAGGTGCTGCCAAAACCACAGAGGTCCCAGACGAACCAGAGCCAGACACACTCCTCTACCACCCCTGGACCGAACCTGCCACCCACCACCACTGTGTCAAATCTCATTCAGGTAATTAACGTTAGAGACTATTCAGCTATTGATCAATTAGGCACTGAGACTGGTTTTGATGGTAGTGACAATTTGTGGCTGTCCTATATGAAGTATACAGCTAAGACCCTGAAAAGAAAGGACTGCATGAGTTACATGAAACATTGGTCATGCTAGACCTGTTCTGGCTACGCACCCATTTGCTATAGGAGAAGGAGAGGGGTGGTTGTGTATTCTGAGAGGTTTTTACCAGGTTCAGCCCAATTCAACTCTCTGTTCCTCTTTGAGCCTTGTGTTTCCTACAGTACCTCCTCATCGGGCCCCTTGGGGTGTTAAGGCATATGGGGGCAATTACAGTTGCATCACGGGTACAGGTAATGGCATTGATTATGGGAGATTGCCTGAAGCTGATTGCAGTAGTAACATAACCATTAATGCCACTTGGCCAGTTACAGGCCTAAACAAAACTAGTGGTCTGGCTGATGTGTGGTGGATATGTGGACCCAAAAGAGTGCTGAGACCCATTCTTAGAGGAGACTGGCAAGGTACGTGTGCTCTGACCAGTTTGATAATTCCACTGACCATTGTTGATGTTACTGCTGAACAGCTGTTGGGTTCTGTATCCAGGGGACCTGAAAACATTCCATCCCATGGGAGACATAGACGTAGTGCTCCATGGACAGAGGATGTAGTTGACATCCACACTAACCTGTTGGGGGTGCTAGTGGGGCTTCCTCATGAGTTTCAGGCCTTGGGTAGGAATGATGGACTCTGGCACTTACTACCTATTATAGGTCCAGCCATAGTGGATGCTAGACAGACTGCATGGATTAATTACATCTACTATGATCAACAGCGTTTTGTGAATTACCCCCGTGATGCACTCACTGGTATGTCTAAACAGCTGGAGGCCACATCTAGGGTTGCCAGACAGAAAGTTGTTGAAATCTTCTGGATTGACCTACCTTCATGTTTTTAAGTAATGATAGACTGTCATTTCTCTTTGCTTATTTGAGCTGTTCTTGCCATAATATGGACTTGGTCTTTTACCAAATAGGGCTATCTTCTGTATACCGCCCCTACCTTGTCACATTAAAACTGATTGGCTCTAACGCATTAAGAAGTAAAGAAATTCCACAAAATAACTTTTAAGAAGGCACACCTGTTGAGCCTCCCGGGTGGTGCAGTGGTTAAGGGCGCTGTACTGCAGCGCCAGCTGTGACACCAGAGACTCTGGGTTCGTGCCCAGGCCCTGCTGTAACTGGCCGCGACTGGGAGGTCCGTGTGGCGATGCAAAATTGGCCTAGCGTCGTCCGGGTTAGGGAGGGTTTGGCCGGTAGGGAAATCCTTGTCTCATCGCGCACCAGCGACTCCTGTGGCGGGCCGGGCACAGTGCGCACTAACCAAGGTTGCCAGGGGTTTCCTCTGACACATTGGTGAGGCTGGCTTCCGGGTTGGACGGCGCTGTCTATCGGCATGACTCTCAACCTTCGTCTCTCCCAAGCCCGTACGGAAGTTGTAGCGATAAGACAAGCTTCTAAACAATTGGATACCACGAAATTGGGGAGAAAAAAACCTTTTTTTTTAAGACACAAAAAGAGCATTCCATTTTGAATGCTACTTTGAAGATTCTCAAATATAGAATATATTTCAATTTATTCAACACTTTTTTGGTTACTACATGATACATGTGTTATTTAATCATTTGGATGTTTTCACTATTATTCTATAATGTAGAAATAGTCAAATAAAGAAAAACCCTTGAATGAGTAGGTGTGTCCAAACTTTTGACTGGTATTGTACATTTTTTCCAGCACATGGCTAGTCTTTGTTTAACCAGCTAAACAGCTGTTCTTAGTGAAAATGTGTAGAATGACCTTTCTAGCTAATAGTCTATGTTTACACTCCCTCGTTCAATGATAATGTGAGGAGATCACAATAATGCAACTATCTACCAAACCTATTCACTTAAAATGTTGATTACTTCCCCTTGCCATTATCATTCACCTAATAAGACAAGACACATATTTCTCCCCCCCCCCCCCCCAAATGCTTGGGGTGCTTGGATCACCGGTTTACCTGGGAGGTGGTCCCTGGCCAAAAAAAAGGTTGAAGATCCCCATTTTAGATTTATTTTCATCTATTGGGTCCATTATTTTAGATGTACTTTCCCTCCACAATCTTTTCAATAGAGACCAGAGAGAGGAGAAAACTGCTTATTTGATCCCAACAGGATGAAACTATTGGCCAGAATGTCCTCTTTCTCTGGGTAGAGAATTAAGTAAATAGAGGTCACAGAAATACAAAGACTTTCAGTTGGGTTCATTCTTTGGCTATAGGAGGCATGGGTTAGACACAAACCACTCTCAATCTTCAGTGTTTGAGGTAGTGTATAGAAATGATGTGGTCGGGAAACAGAAAGAAAACTCAGAAACACTGGAATAATAGCGATAGAGCCCAGCTTAATCACAAAACTGACCAGATACATTGTCGTCGTTCATTACGTTTCTGCAGCTTTATTAAGAATGGAACACAACAGCAGGACAGGAAGTCATAACACCAACAAAAAGGGATTACGCCCAATCAAATATCAGAAGAACCATATGTATTACGAATCATGGCATCCTGCCCCTCACATATTGGAGCCGGGCAAAGATTACCAAGTTAAGTTTTGTCCCAGTCCGCAGTATTTCGATCTATCCTATTCCATCTAGATCAATGGGTGTGTTTTAGTTGTTATTTGAGAGGGCGATACGGAGTACATGACTGGTACATGACTGGGTCATGGCTGGTACATGACTGGTACATGACTGGTACATGGCTGGGTCATGGCTGGTACATGACTGGGTCATGACTGGTACATGACTGGGTCATGACAAGGCTCAGGTATCAATCAGATACCAGTCAATAACAAACAAACAAAACACCACAGTATTTACAGTACAGAGACAGGCCATCAAAGGGTTACCTTCATTACTTTTGATTGTAAGAATGGTATATACAACAAAAAAGTATTACATTGCCTCCGTTGGATTATGTCAAAACAAATCAACATACTGTATATTAACTTGGGTTACCTTCATTACTTTTGATTGTAAGAATGGTATATACAACAAAAAGGTATTACATTGCCTCGTTGGATTATGTCAAAACAAATCAACATACTGTATATTAACTTGCGAAGAGTCCATAATAAATAGTAACATTACATGAAGAGATAGCAAATATTAAAAATGGCATGAAAGTTGAATAATAAAACAGACCTGCTATTCAGGAGTCCTAAAGAAACATAACAAATACAGTATACATACAAAAGCTCTGGGATATTTGAGACTGAAAGCTAACTAGCTCACTGGCATTAATTACATTTGTGCTTTAGAAACAGAATATTAAAATGAGTTCTGAGATGTAGAACAAGCTTCAAACGTTGCAGAACACATACACTCGCATAGCATAGACACCCTGACACACACACACACACACACGTCACTGTCTATGTTTAGACAGCGAGAATAGGTTATCCATACACATGCCAAGGATTTGCTGTTTCTTAGATATTAGCGACCGTGTTAGCGAGAGAACAAGTATTACTGTTGTAATGGACCTGGGGTAAACAAAATCAACAACAAAGGAACAAATCCTCACTTTAGATATGTACGTGTGAACAATTCACTTTTTTTGCACTGATGTCAATAGGTCATTTGAATAAAAGTTTTGCACACATACAGTATCTCAAGTGAGGATTTAACCCAAAGAGACAGACTGAAATAGGTCAGGAAAAAATAAACGTCAACTATTGTCAGGGGTCCGGCACAGGGCATTATGGGAAGTGTAGTATTTGGTTCAGTAGGGGCTGTGGGCATCATCTTCCCTCTCCCTGTGGCCCTCTCCTCCATGTCTCCTGTGGTTCCTGCGCTCCCGGCGCTGGCCGTGGTGGTGGTTGCGGCGGTACCGGTGGGATCGCTGAGCTGACGGAGGGGAACACAGAGGGTGCAGTGACAACATTTCCCATTCTGTTTCTTATTGAGCCCATATTAGAGGGAATACACACGTTTATGGCTGACCTGGGTGAATAGGTTTGTTATCCAAAAAAGGTTGCATAACATAACAAATGTGTTTTTTTCTGGTGCTTGTCACTCACACTTTGTGCAGATGATCTTGGGCCGGTCCCAGATGCCGTTGGCCCGGCAACGCGCAGTGGGGATGTGGCGCTGGTAGAAACCTTCAGTACACTGGTAACGCACAACAGCATGTATGTCATAGTGGGACCGCCGACGGCCAATCAGATGGGCGTTCTCCACGGCGGGTGGGGTTCCACACAGCACTGTCAGACGGGCCGACAATAACAAAAAAGTCTGTGTTGAGCAACAAAGCAAAAGCACAAGATACTGTATGTAGCTACAGATGTAGGATCTTCATTTGATGACCCTGTTGCAGGATACATTTTGCAGGAAAAGGCTTCTGAAGTTTGTAATTTCCACTTTGAAAAATGCATCAACCCCTAAAACATTTCCATTAATTATAATACACATAATAATTCACATTTCCTGTTGATGCAGGATTATTTTCCTGCTGTTGTTAACTGGCTCAAATTAAGATCCTGCATGTTTCTGTATGGTATCTTGCTTGCAGTTCCTTTCTTCTCTCCCTAGGTTGCGCTATTGCTACTGAATCCCACCTGAAGACAGTTGGCGAGATTGAGTGCTGGCCAAAGGGTGGAAACTGGGTTGTTATGGAGCAGTGTCAAGTAACAGAGAGCCAAGACAGCTCCCATATTCTCCCCTCCCTCTTTCTCTCTCCCTCTCTGCCTCTCTCTCACTCTGCCTCTCCATCTATTTATCTCTCCCTCTCTGCCTCTCTCTCACTCTGCCTCTCCATCTATTTCTCTCTGCTCTGCCTCTCCATCTATTTCTCTCTCCCTCTCTCTCACTCTGCCTCTCCATCTATTTCTCTCTCACTCTCTGCCTCTCCATCTATTTCTCTCTCCCTCTCTCTTGCTCTCTGCCTCTCTCTCTGCTCTGCCTCTCTCTTTCTCTCTCTCTGTCTGTCTCGCTCTTCTACGCTCTGTATTCAAGGAGCTAGGCTTCCGGCTATCTCATATATCCTTGCTCCTGTTCTCATTCCACAGTGTCACAATTACATCAGGGTAACAAAGAGATGCATTTTGGGACTTCGGGGGCAGATCTGAGGGCAAAACAGTCAATGGTAATTTAATGCCAGCTTTATACAAGATGGCAAATGGTGGCTTTGTAGCCCAAGTAATTATCCGTAGGGTGAGATAAAATGGCAACAGAGAGAGATGGAGTTTTCTGTTTAGATCAACTAGGAGTTTAAAAAAAAAACATGCAATTCAGACTTCTGTGTTATATGTTTGTTTTGAGCTTCATACACAAGCATCTCTTCCCACATTTACACCTAGATTCAATCAGTTCAAGCGTTAACTGGCGATAGCAGACACCTGCATAGCGGATGTTTTGGCGGTGTCGCAGGTGGAACTGCGTTGGAGCCATCAAATAGGTGAGCAGCTGTGGTCATTGTCACGAAGCCACACCTGCCCCACTCCAGATAGAGGTTCAGAACGAGAAGGTGTAGGCTATATACTGTAGAAATAATTACACTCAAATTGAAAAATAATTGTATGAAATAATGAGGATTTCTATCAGCCTTATCTAGGTGTAGATTACATCTCATATTTCAGTGTTTGAATTTGTAAAGAATGGGATTTCTGTTAATGTGACTCCGTGCAGCAATGGCAATGTCCGCTTTAGGTGTAATGCCGGGAGACACTTGGGATTTCAAATCAAATCTAATCAAATTTTACTTGTCAGATGCGCCGAATACAACAAGTGCAGACCTTACCATGAAATGCTTACTTAAAAGCCCTTAACCAACAATGCAGTTCAAGAAATAGAGTTAAGAAATGATTTACTTAATAAACTAAAGTGAAAAAAACAACAACAAGCAAACCCCAAAAAATCATAAAAGTAACAAGAAAATGACATAACAATAATGAGGCTATATACAGGGGGTACAGTCAATGTGCGGGGGTTAGTCAGGTCATTTTCGACTACAGGTTAGTCGAGGTCATTTGTAAAGTGACTATGCATAGATAATTAACAGTGAGTAGCAGCAGTGTAAAAACAATGTCAATGTAAATAGTCCGGGTGGCCATTTGATTAATTGTTCAGCAGGCGTAGAAGCTGTTAAGGACTTTTTTGGTCCTAGACTTGGCACTCCGGTAACGCTTGCCGTGCGGTAGCAGAGAAAACAGTCTATGACTTGGGTGACTGGAGTTTTTGACCATTTTTTGGGCCTTCCTCTGACATCACCTAGTATATGGATGTCAGGAAGCTGGGGCCCAGTGATGTACTGGTGCAGCTGTAAAACCTTTTGAGGATCTGAGGACCCATGCCAAATCTTTTCAGTCTCCTGAGGGGAAAAGGTGTCGTGCCCTCTTCACAACTGTCTTGGTGTGTTTGGACCATGATAGTTCGTTGGACACCAAGGAACTTGAAACTCTCGACCCGCTCAATTTCAGCCCCGTCGATGTTAATGGGGGTCTGTTCAGCCCTCCTTTTCCTATAGTCCACGATCAGCTCTTTTGTCTTGCTCACGTTGAGTTAGAGGTTGTTGTCCTGCCAGGTTTCTGACCTCCTGAACAGGGCGTACAGGAGGAGACTAAGCACGCACCCCTGAGGGGCCCCAGTGTTGAGGATCAGCGTGGCAGATGTGTTGTTGCCTACCCATACCACCTGGGGGCAGCCTGTCATGATGTCCAGGATCCAGTTGCAGAGGGAGATGTTTAGTCCCAGGGTCTTTAGCTTAGTGATGAGGTTTGTGGGCACTATGGTGTTGAACACTGAGCTCTAGTCAATGAACAGCATTCACACATAGGTGTTCCCTTTGTCCAGGTGGGAAAGGGCAGTGTGGAGTGCGATTTGAGATTGCGGCTCTGTGAATCTGTTGGGGCGGTATGCGATTTGTAGTGGGTCTAGGGTTTCCAGCATGATTTGACACCTCCAACACCGCCAAAACAACCGCTATGTTGATGTTGGCTAAAGCAGATCTGATTGAATCAAGCCCTTAAAAGCTGCTTGTCACACTGCTGCCTATTGAGGTTTGGCAGCCCGCGTATTAATTGGGTTGTTTCTAGGGGAATTTCAGTGGTTTAGAAATAGCACTATCTTCTGTCTGTCGATAAGGCAAACAAAAAATGATGCATGACACTATGTCTGATGCTAGTCAATAATAACCTGTTGAACTAAATTCTAGATTGACACATTTAACCAAAGAGCCATATTTCTTCTGGCATTTTCCGTTGATAAAACTGTCATTATGCTCTTATACTCAGGGCTGATGTGAAGTTTGTGCGTTTCACTGCCAGACATTCTATTGACAAAACAGAACAGTCACCAGGGGATACAAGGCTTTGTAGAGGAAAATGAAGGCTGTGGAACGCAATATGAAACAGTATTTCCAAAATCGTTATTTGCCGTGATGACTCAACTAAAGCCAAATGAACATAACATCCTGTTTCTAGGCACAGCCCAGTCTAATAGGAACCCGCCGTTTCAAAAACCCTTACAGAGGACGTTATTGCCATGTAAATGCATCATTGTTGTTTTACCTGTGCCTTTCTTGCAGACGTAGGGCAGGTTATAGTTGCAGGGCACATCGTTCCACTTGCCGTCCTCATGGGCGATGGTCACCACACAATCCTCTCCACCCGCGAAGAAGTTATCAGGCTGGCTCTCTCGCCAGTTCTCATATACCTACACAATACCACACAAGTATGTTACATTGTAATAATTTTCTATTATACTGTAGTCATGCTAAATTGGCTTTAAATCTGTTATAAACTAATAATCACCCAGTTATACATCTGTAGTTCAACTTTACACATATTATTCCAACTGTGAGTATCAAGTACAGGTATAAATCACATATATTCACAAACTGAGCACAATATGACATCTTATTGACAGAGAGGAATATCGAATCTCACCAGGTCATTGACATCAGTCCATTGGAAGTCCTCCTCCACTGTGCGATCATTCAGGCCAATCCAGGCGTTATCATGGCCCAGACCATTGATGAACTCCTGCTCTGTGACTGAGGTGATACTACTAAGATGGGCGCTGTGCACTCTGCAGTCCTTCTCTGCATCCTCCCAGGTGTGTCTGTGAGAGAAGTACCTGAAGTGGAGAAACAGGTAGGATGTCATTTCAGTAGAATAACATAGGATATATTATTGCTATTATGTTGAGAGGTATTTCATAGCACTGTTTCCACCCGGTTGTAACCTCTGTACAGTGCATTCAGAAAGTACTCAGAGCCCTTGACTTTTTCCAACATTTTGTTACGTTATCGCCTTATTCTAAATCGTCATAATGACAAAGCAAATGTACACTACCGTCCAAAAGTTTCAGAATAACGTTCTCATTCCAGGGTTTTTATTTATTTGGACTATTTTCTACATTGTAGAATACTAGTGAAGAAATGAAATACTAGTAAACTATGAAATAACACATATGGAATCATGTAATAACCAAAAATGTGTTAACACAAATCTAAATATATTTTATATTTGAGATTCTTCAAATAGCCACCTTTTGACTTGATGACAGCTTTGCACACTCTTGGCATTTTCTCAAATAGCTTCATGGAGGTAGTCATCTGAAATGCATTTAAATGAACAGGTTTGCCTTTTTAAAAGTTAATTTGTGGAATTTATTTCCTTCTTAATGCATTAGAGCCAATCAGTTGTTTTGTGACAAGGTAGGGGGGTATACAAAAGCCCTATTTGCTAAAAGAGCAAGTCCATAGTATGGCAAGAACAGCTCAAATAAGCAAAGAGAAATTACCGTCCATCATTATTTTCAGACATGAAGGTCAGTCAATACGGAAATTTCAAAAACTTAATCGCTATGATGAATGCACTGTCTCATGAGGACCGCCACAGGAAAGGTAGACCCAGAGTTCATTACAGTTAACTGCACCTCAGATTGCAGCCCAAATAAATGCTTCACAGAGTAACTGACACATCTCAACATCAACCTGTTCAGAGGAGACGGCGTGAATCAGGCCTTCATGGTCAAAATGCTGCAAAGAATCCACTACTAAAGGACACTAATAATAATAAGAGACTTGCTTGGGCCAAGAAACACGAGCAATGGACATTAGACCGTTGGATATCTGTCCTTTGGTCTTATGAGTCCAAATTTGAGATATTTGGTTCCAACCGCTGTGTCTTTGTGATACGTGAGGGTGAATGGATTATCTCTACATGTGTATTTCCCACCGTAAAGCATGAAGGAGGAGGTGTGATGGTGCTTTGCTAGTGACACTGTCAGTGATTTATTTAGAATTCAAGTCACACTTAACCAGCATGGCTACTACAGCATTCTGCAGCGATACGCCATCCCATCTGGTTTGGGCTTAGTGGGACTATCGTTTGTTTTTCAACAGGACAATGACCCAACACACCTCCAGGCTGTGTAAGAGCTATTTGACCAAGAAGGAGGGTAATGGAGTGCTGCATCAGATGACCTGGCCTCCACAATCACCCAACCTCAACCCAATTGAGATGGTTTGGGATCAGCTCTACTGACAATTTCTTCAACCTCATGGCTTGGTTTTTGATTTTATATGCACTGTCAACTGTGGGACCTAATATAGACTGGTGCATCAAATCATGTCCAATCAAGTGAATTTACCACAGGTGGACTCCAATCAAGTTGTAGAAACATCTCAAGGATGATCAATGGAAACAGGATGCACTTGAGCTCAATTTAGAGTCTCATAGCATAAGGTCTGAATACTTATGTACAGTGCCTTGCGAAAGTATTCGGCCCCCTTGAACTTTGCGACCTTTTGCCACATTTCAGGCTTCAAACATAAAGATATAAAACTGTATTTTTTTGTGAAGAATCAACAACAAGTGGGACACAATCATGAAGTGGAACGACATTTATTGGATATTTTAAACTTTTTTAACAAATCAAAAACTGAAAAATTGGGCGTGCAAAATTATTCAGCCCCCTTAAGTTGATACTTTTTAGCGCCACCTTTTGCTGCGATTACAGCTGTAAGTCGCTTGGGGTATGTCTCTATCAGTTTTGCACATCGAGAGACTGACATTTTTTCCCATTCCTCCTTGCAAAACAGCTCGAGCTCAGTGAGGTTGGATGGAGAGCATTTGTGAACAGCAGTTTTCAGTTCTTTCCACAGATTCTCAATTGGATTCAGGTCTGGACTTTGACTTGGCCATTCTAACACCTGGATATGTTTATTTTTGAACCATTCCATTGTAGATTTTGCTTTATGTTTTGGATCATTGTCTTGTTGGAAGACAAATCTCCATCCCAGTCTCAGGTCTTTTGCAGACTCCATCAGGTTTTCTTCCAGAATGGTCCTGTATTTGGCTCCATCCATCTTCCCATCAATTTTAACCATCTTCCCTGTCCCTGCTGAAGAAAAGCAGGCCCAAACCATGATGCTGCCACCACCATGTTTGACAGTGGGGATGGTGTGTTCAGCTGTGTTGCTTTTACGCCAAACATAACGTTTTGCATTGTTGCCAAAAAGTTCAATTTTGGTTTCATCTGACCAGAGCACCTTCTTCCACATGTTTGGTGTGTCTCCCAGGTGGCTTGTGGCAAACTTTAAACGACAATTTTTATGGATATCTTTAAGAAATGGCTTTCTTCTTGCCACTCTTCCATAAAGGCCAGATTTGTGCAATATACGACTGATTGTTGTCCTATGGACAGAGTCTCCCACCTCAGCTGTAGATCTCTGCAGCTCATCCAGAGTGATCATGGGCCTCTTGCTGCATCTCTGATCAGTCTTCTCCTTGTATGAGCTGAAAGTTTAGAGGGACGGCCAGGTCTTGGTAGATTTGCAGTGGTCTGATACTCCTTCCATTTCAATATTATCGCTTGCACAGTGCTCCTTGGGATGTTTAAAGCTTGGGAAATCTTTTTGTATCCAAATCCGGCTTTAAACTTCTTCACAACAGTATCTCGGACCTGCCTGGTGTGTTCCTTGTTCTTCATGATGCTCTCTGCGCTTTTGACGGACCTCTGAGACTATCACAGTGCAGGTGCATTTATACGGAGACTTGATTACACACAGGTGGATTGTATTTATCATCATTAGTCATTTAGGTCAACATTGGATCATTCAGAGATCCTCACTGAACTTCTGGAGAGAGTTTGCTGCACTGGGGCTGAATAATTTTGCACGCCCAATTTTTCAGTTTTTGATTTGTTAAAAAAGTTTTAAATATCCAATAAATGTCGTTCCACTTCATGATTGTGTCCCACTTGTTGTTGATTCTTCACAAAAAAATACAGTTTTATATCTTTATGTTTGAAGCCTGAAATGTGGCAAAAGGTCGCAAAGTTCAAGGGGGCCGAATACTTTCGCAAGGCACTGTAAATAAGGTATGTTTTTAAAATAAAATTGACAAACATTTCTAAAAATCAGTTTTTTCTTTATCATTATGGTGTGTTGTGTGTAGATTGCTGAGGAAAAAATAATATTTAATCAATTTTAGAATAAGGCTGTAACATAACAAAATGTGGAAAAAGTCAAGGGGTCTCTACACTTTCCGAAGGCACTGTATATGACACTGTTTGATTTGCGATGAATGTTTAGATGCAAAGTTTGTAGAACGGTATTATTTTCACACGCACCTGTAGCAGTGGCCATGGAACTTCCTCCATCCATGTTCACAACTCTCAACATCTAAGAGTAGAGGGAGAAAGGAGAGAGGTGGAGGGATGGAGGGAGGAGAGAGGGATAGGCGAGAGAGGTAAGTGTGTGGAAGATGGGAGACAGATAAAGGAGGCAAGGAAGAGAGAAAGAGATTGAGTGAAAGAGATAGGGGAGGGAAAGAGAGATGAAAAGAGGGACAGTGACAGAGAAAAGAAGAGCGAGAGGTGGATCAAAAGGAGAGAAGATTATTCTATATACCCTTTCAACCTTCCATCCAGTATTGTACCTCTCAGGACCTGTAAGGACACATATTAATGGTGTTAAGATCCTGTGAGAGTGAATGAAACACTAAACCTACAATCATGGATCCTGCATTTCCATTCTCAGCACACGTTGTTCCCTTTTCTGCATAGGCAGGACTCATTATTGTGCATTACGAGGACCCATTAATAACTACGGGTTATGTATTCATTCATCCTCATTGCTATTAGTGTTTCTGCACACACGGGGGAGGACAAATGAGGAGTTGTGGGCGGCTGTCTGACTCTGAAGCCAGCGAGGTGTGTGCGTGTCTGCGCTCCTTTCAGTGTGTGCGTGCGTGTGTTTCGGTGTACATATATCAGGCAGCTCTCTGCAGCACAGTGACAGGTACAGATATAATGCCTGATAGCCAGTGAGTGATACTCCAGGGGTGCCAAGGTGAATGGCAAGGCACTGGAGCGACGAACTGCCCTTGCTGTCTCTGCCTGTCCAGCACCCCTCTCTCCACTGGGATTCTCTGCCTCTGACCCTATTACGGGAACTGAGTCACTGGCTTACTAGTGCTCTTCCATGCCGTCCCTAGGAGGGGTGCTTCACTCGAGTGGGTTGAGTCACAGACGTCATCTTCCTGTCCGGTTTTGTACCACCTCGGGCTTGTGCGGTGGAGGAGATCTTCGTGGGCTATACTCAGCCTTGTCTCAGGGTACTATGTTGGTGGTCTGTTGATATCTCTCTAGTGTTGTGGGGGCTGTGCATTGGCAAAGTGGGTGGGGTTATATCCTGCCTGGTTGGTCCTGTCCGTGGGTATCGTCGGACGGGGCCACAGTGTCCCCCCGACCCACCCCTGTCTCAGTTTCCAGTATTTATGCTGCAATAGTCTATGTACCGGGGGACTAGGGTCAGTCTGTTGTATCTGGTGTATGATCCCTCCAATTCTCTCCCTCTCTCTCTCCCAGCCCTAGGACCATGCCTCAGGACTATCTGGCCTGATGACTCCTGGCTGTCCCCAGTCCCCCTGGTCGTGCTGCTGCTCCAGTTTCAACAGTTCTTCCTGCGGCTAGGGAACCCTGACCTGTTCAACGGATGTGCTACCTTGTCCCCGACCTGCTGTTTTCAACCTTCTCCTCCTCTCTACCGCACCTGCTGTCTAGACCTCTTAATGATCGGCTATGAAAGGCCAACTAACATTTACTCCTGAGGTACTTAAAATCAGGTAGGCTAGTTGAGAACAAGTTCTCATTTACAACTGCGACCTGGCCAAGATAAAGCAAAGCATAATTGAAGGAAGCTCAGGGACGAGGTAAAAGAGACAGATGAGGAACACAAACAACAACACAGAGTTACACATGGAATAAACAAACATACAGTCAATAACACAATAGAAAAAAGTATATATACAGTGTGTGCAAATGAGGTAAGATAAGAGAGGTAAGACAATAAATAGGCCACAGTGGCGAAAAATAATTACAATTTAGCAATTAAACACTGGCGTGATAGATGTGCAGAAGATGAATGTGCAAGTAGAGATGAATGTGCAAGTAGAGATACTGGGGTGCAGAGGAGCAAAACAAATAAATAACAGTATGGGGATGAGGTAGTTGCTTTGACAGCTGGTGCTTAAAGTTAGTGAGGGAGATATGAGTCTCCAGCTTCAGTGATTTTTGCAATTTGTTCCAGTCATTGGCAGCAGAGAACTGGAAGGAAAGGAGGCCAAAGTAGGATTTAGCTTTTAGGGTGACCAGTGAAATATACCTTCTGGAGCACGTGCTATGGGTGGGTGCTGCTATGGTGACTAGTGAGCTGAGATAAGGTGGGGCTTTACCTAGCAAAGACTTAGATGATCTGGAGCCAGGAGGTTTGCCGACAAATATGAAGTGAGAGCCAGCCAACGAGAGCATACAGGTCGCAGTGGTGGGTTGTATATGAGCCTTTGGTAACAAAACGGATGGCACTGTGATAGACTGCATCCAATTTGCTAAGTAGCGTGTTGGAGGCTATTTTGTAAATGACATCGCCAAAGTCAATCTGATCGGTAGGATAGTCAGTTTTACGAGGGTATGTTTGGCAGCATGAGTGAAGGATGCTTTGTTGCGAAATAGGAAGCAGATTCTAGATTTAATTTTGGATTGGAGATGCTTAATGTGAGTCTGGAAGGAGAGTTTACAGTCTAACCAGACACCTAGGTATTTGTAGTTGTCCACATATTCTAAGTCCGAACCGTCCAGAGTAGTGACGCTGGACGGGCGGGCAGGTATGGGCAGCGATCGGTTGATTTAATTTTACTTGCATTCACAGTTTTTCTCAATTGCTAAAACACTAAAACCCATTGGCTGAACAAAGTTCTCAGTTGCCTGGACTCATTTAGCTAATTATGCAGTCTGTTGTCAGTACCTTAAACCATTTCACATGGTAAAACACAATTTTCAGATCTCACTTAGTCTTTTCAGCAAAACTATAAACACATTCTCATTCTCAAAACACATTCTGCACTCTAATGCACATGTCATCCATACTGGTAAACACAAGTGGCAATCAAATACAAGTAGAGAAGACATGTCATTGATTCAACACAAGCACTCAAAATTGATTTAACCTGTTTCAAATGATGCGACACAACCTATATAAGCCAGTTCAGAGAGCAAACAGGATGTTGAAGGTGGGAAGGAGAAAGTCTGAGAATGGATAGAAGAAACAATGTGAGAGGACGAGGACGAGTGCGTATGCGAGGTGGGCGACGAGGAGGAGGGCAAGAAAGACGAAGAGGAGGACGAAGAGGAAGAGGAAGACAAAGAGTGGAAATATCTGATAAAATTCAAGCAACAGTTATAGACCATGTTCTTGTCCATGGACTGACAATGAGGGAAGCAGGACTTAGAGTGCAACCCAATTTGAGCCGATTTTCTGTGTCCACCATAGTAAGGACATTCAGAGAAGAGAACAGGTACAGTATACTACTGTATTTTTGTAATTGCAAATTTACTGTACTATACTATATGCAGCTGTTTCAATAGACATTTGTAAAGTTAATCACTGTATGTATTGTACTGCATGAATATGTTTTGTAACTGCACAACTACTTTTTGTAGAATTGCAAGGTTGCCACATGCAGGTGGAAGGACAGCTATATTCACTCAGCAGCAAGAGGCCCTTATAGTTGGCATGGTCCTTCAATACGACTCAGAGAAATCCAGGAACGAGTGATACAAGACAACACACACTTCCAGGGAATTGACAGTGTGAGCATTTCCACAATTGACCGTGTCCTCCATCATAACAGGATGCGAATGAAACAAGTATACAGAGTACCTTTTGAGCACAACTCACCAAGGGTGAAAGAACTGCGAGCTCAGTATGTACAAGTACTGTAAGTATACATTCAGAAACATTTACTGTAATCCAGATTGTCTACAGTACTAACACATACTATGTGAATGACATTACTCTTCAATACATACAATGTATGTGAATCAGAAGCCTAATTGTACTCTACAGTATAGCACTGTCTCTGTACGACTTACAAAATCCTACATACAGTATATTGTATTTCTACACAGACAATATTTGACTTGGAATCCTTGGACAGACCCCATGAGTTCATCTTTGTCAATGAAGCAGGCTTCAATCTAACAAAGAGGAGAAGGAGAGGCCAAAACATGATTGGACAGCGGGCCATTGTTGAAGTCCCTGGTTAACGAGGTGGCAATGTCACAATCTGTGCTGCTATCAGCAACCATGGTGTTCTACATCATCATGTTACACTCGGGCCATATAACACCCAGCACCTTCTAAGACTTATTGCCAATCTAAGAGATATTTTATTTGAGCAGCAGGTTCAAGAGCAGCAGGGTCAAGAGCTAAATGAGAATCCAATTCCCACCTATGTGATAGTGTGGGACAATGTCAGTTTCCACCGAGCTGCTCAGGTAAGGGAATGGTTTAACATCAATGGGCAGTTTATGAACTTGTACCTCCCTCCATACTCGCCTTTCTTGAATCCGATTGAGGAGTTTTTCTCCTCTTGGAGATGGAAAGTGTATGATAGACAACCCTACACCAGAGTAAATCTGCTGCAAGCCATTGATTTAGCCTGTGGTGATATAGGTGAGGAATCATGTCAGGGCTGGATACGGCACACAAGAGGCTTCTTCCCCCGTTGCCTCAGGAGAGACAATATTGCTTGTGATGTCGACGAAGTGCTCTGGCCTGACCCAGCCCAAAGACAAGAAGAAGCACATTGATCACATGTTTACTCCTTTGGTTTTTGTCCCTTTTAGTATTGCATACTGTAGTACAGTGCATTGTAGGCTGTATACTGTACAATGGACAAATTGTATGGCCCTGAACATTGTGCTTTCCATTTATTTCCATTTATTAACAGTACTGACTGCTCAATAGATTTTGACTGGTTGCAGGTTCATATCAACAAAGAACAAGAATTACAGTATCACGGAGACAAAGGACAAGTTTGTGAGATGCAGGGTACAGTACTGTACAAATAGGGGTACAGGGAGGAGGAAGAACAAAAAACAAAATTGCAAAGAGCAAAGCAGAGTAGTAATTTCTGATCAATTTTGAGCTACTATGATAGAACATGTTTTCGTTCATCAAAAGACAATGACGGAAAAATATGAATATTTTTTTAGATTAAAAATGTACTTCTCCCTGAGAATTGTATGTTTTGAACAATGTGTTTTCTATTTTTCGGTGTATTGTTTACTGACTGCTTGAGAATGTATATCATTTTGATCACTTTGTTTATGATTTGAGAGCAGTGTTTGATTTTGAACACAGGTAACACTGTTTTGAAGCGAATGTTTCATTTTTGCGAGAGGAGTCAGAGGTTATGTAAATAGTGCCTGAAGATGAGGTTTTGTGTTTAATGTTTTCAGGAAATGGAGCAAGGTTGTGTTTTAGCAATTGAGAAAAACTGTAAGTGCAGTTGGAGGCCATGGAAGGAGAGTTGTGTGACATTAAAGCCTGTCTGGAGGTTAGTTAACACAGTGTCCAAAGAAGGGCCAGAAGTATACAGAAGGGTGTTGTCTGCGTAGAGGTGGATCAAAGAATCACCAGCAGCAAGAGCGACATCATTGATGTATACAGAGAAAAGAGTCGGCCCGAGAATCTAACCCTGTGTCACCCCCATAGAGCCTGAACCATAGAGCCAGAACTGCGAGCTCAGTATGTACAAGTACTGTAAGTATACATTCAGAAACATTTACTGTAATCCAGATTGTCTACAGTACTAACACATACTATGTGAATGACATTACTCTTCAATACATACAATGTATGTGAATCAGAAGCCTAATTGTACTCTACAGTATAGCACTGTCTCTGTACGACTTACAAAATCCTACATACAGTATATTGTATTTCTACACAGACAATATTTGACTTGGAATCCTTGGACAGACCCCATGAGTTCATCTTTGTCAATGAAGCAGGCTTCAATCTAACAAAGAGGAGAAGGAGAGGCCAAAACATGATTGGACAGCGGGCCATTGTTGAAGTCCCTGGTTAACGAGGTGGCAATGTCACAATCTGTGCTGCTATCAGCAACCATGGTGTTCTACATCATCATGTTACACTCGGGCCATATAACACCCAGCACCTTCTAAGACTTATTGCCAATCTAAGAGATATTTTATTTGAGCAGCAGGTTCAAGAGCAGCAGGGTCAAGAGCTAAATGAGAATCCAATTCCCACCTATGTGATAGTGTGGGACAATGTCAGTTTCCACCGAGCTGCTCAGGTAAGGGAATGGTTTAACATCAATGGGCAGTTTATGAACTTGTACCTCCCTCCATACTCGCCTTTCTTGAATCCGATTGAGGAGTTTTTCTCCTCTTGGAGATGGAAAGTGTATGATAGACAACCCTACACCAGAGTAAATCTGCTGCAAGCCATTGATTTAGCCTGTGGTGATATAGGTGAGGAATCATGTCAGGGCTGGATACGGCACACAAGAGGCTTCTTCCCCCGTTGCCTCAGGAGAGACAATATTGCTTGTGATGTCGACGAAGTGCTCTGGCCTGACCCAGCCCAAAGACAAGAAGAAGCACATTGATCACATGTTTACTCCTTTGGTTTTTGTCCCTTTTAGTATTGCATACTGTAGTACAGTGCATTGTAGGCTGTATACTGTACAATGGACAAATTGTATGGCCCTGAACATTGTGCTTTCCATTTATTTCCATTTATTAACAGTACTGACTGCTCAATAGATTTTGACTGGTTGCAGGTTCATATCAACAAAGAACAAGAATTACAGTATCACGGAGACAAAGGACAAGTTTGTGAGATGCAGGGTACAGTACTGTACAAATAGGGGTACAGGGAGGAGGAAGAACAAAAAACAAAATTGCAAAGAGCAAAGCAGAGTAGTAATTTCTGATCAATTTTGAGCTGCGATGATAGAACATGTTTTCGTTCATCAAAAGACAATGACGGAAAAATATGAATATTTTTTTAGATTAAAAATGTACTTCTCCCTGAGAATTGTATGTTTTGAACAATGTGTTTTCTATTTTTCGGTGTATTGTTTACTGACTGCTTGAGAATGTATATCATTTTGATCACTTTGTTTATGATTTGAGAGCAGTGTTTGATTTTGAACACAGGTAACACTGTTTTGAAGCGAATGTTTCATTTTTGCGAGAGGAGTCAGAGGTTATGTAAATAGTGCCTGAAGATGAGGTTTTGTGTTTAATGTTTTCAGGAAATGGAGCAAGGTTGTGTTTTAGCAATTGAGAAAAACTGTAAGTGCAGTTGGAGGCCATGGAAGGAGAGTTGTGTGACATTAAAGCCTGTCTGGAGGTTAGTTAACACAGTGTCCAAAGAAGGGCCAGAAGTATACAGAAGGGTGTTGTCTGCGTAGAGGTGGATCAAAGAATCACCAGCAGCAAGAGCGACATCATTGATGTATACAGAGAAAAGAGTCGGCCCGAGAATCTAACCCTGTGTCACCCCCATAGAGCCTGCCAGAGGTCCGGACAGCAGGCCCTCCGATTTGACACACTGAACTCTTATCTGAGAAGTAGTTGGTAAACCAGGCGGGGCAGTCATCTGAGAAACCAAGGCTGTTGAGTCTGCCGATAAAAATGTGGTGATTGACAGAGTCAAAAACCTTGGTCAGATGGATGAATACAGCTGCACAGTATTGTCTCTCATCATTGGCGGTTATGATATCGTTTAGGACCTCGAGCGTGGCTGAGGTGCACCTATGACCAGCTCGGAAACCAGATTGCATAGCGGAGAAGGTACGGTGGGATTCGAAATGGTTGGTGATCTGTGTGTTAACGTGGCTTTTGAAGACCTTAAAAAGGCAGGGTAGGATAGATATAGGTCTGTAGCAGTTTGGATCTAGAGAGCCTCTCCCTTTGAAGAGGGGGATGACCGCTGCAGCTTTTCAATCTTTGGGGATCTCAGACGATACGAAAGAGAGGTTGAAAAGGCTAGTAATAGGGGGTTGCAACAATTTCGGCTGATAATTTTAGAAAGAGAGGGTCCAGATTGTCTAGCACTGCTGATTTGTAGGGGTCCAGATTTTGCAGCTCTTTCAGAACATTTGAGTGAAGGAGAAATGGTGGAGGTTTGCGCAAGTTGCTGTGGGGGTTGCAGGGCTGTTGACCTGGGTAAATGCTTATTGAAATTCTTAATTATTGTGGATTTATCGGTGGTGACAGTGTTTCCTAGCCTCA
This sequence comes from Oncorhynchus mykiss, assembly GCF_057628025.1. Taxonomy (NCBI): domain Eukaryota; kingdom Metazoa; phylum Chordata; class Actinopteri; order Salmoniformes; family Salmonidae; genus Oncorhynchus; species Oncorhynchus mykiss. The sequence continues at coordinate 4,886,394 of NC_143049.1, forward strand.
GTGCAGTGGGCAGCTGGGAGGAGGTGCTCATATTCTCCATGGAGTTTACAGTATCCCAGATCTTTTTGGAGTTTGTGCTGCAAAATGCAAATTTCTGTTTGAAAAGGCTAGCGTTTGCTTTCCTAACTGCCTGTGTACATTGGTTCATAACTTCCCTGAAAAGTTGCATATCGTGGGGGCTATTCGATGCTAATGCCGTACGCCACAGGATGTTTTTGTGCTGGTCAAGGGCAGTCAGGTCTGGAACGAACCACGGGCTATATCTGTTCCTGGTTCAAATTTCTTTGAATGGGGCATGCTTATTTAAGATTGTGAGGAAAGCACTTTTAAAGAATAGCCAGGCATCTTCTACTGATGGATTAAGGTCAATACCCTTCCAGGATACCCGGGCCAGGTCAATTAGAAAGGCCTGCTCGCTGAAGTGTTTTAGGGAGCGTTTGACAGTGATGAGGGGTGGTCGTTTGACCACAGATCCATTACGGATGCAAGCAATGAGGCAGTGATCGCTGACATCCTGGTTGAAGACAGCAGAGGTGTATTTGGAGGGCAGGTTGGTTAGGATGATATCTATGAGGGTGCCTGTGTTTACGGATTTGGGGTTGTACCTGGTAGGTTCATTGATCATTTGTGTGAGATTGAGGGCATTAAGCTTAGATTGTAGGATGGCCGGGGTGTTAAGCATGTCCCAGTTTAGGTCACCTAACAGCACAAGCTCTGAAGATAGATGGGGGGCAATCAATTCACATATGGTGTCCAGAGCACAGCTGGGGTCAGAAGGTGGTCTATAGCAAGCGGCAATGGTGAGAGACTTGTTTCTGGAAAGGTGGATTTTTAAAAGTACAAGCTCAAATTGTTTGGGCACAGACCTGGATAGTAAGACAGAACTCTGCAGGCTATCTCTGCAGTAGATTGCAACTATGCCCCCTTTGGCAATTCTATCTTGTCGGAAAATGTTATAGTTAGAGATTGAAATTTCAGGGTTTTTGGTGGCCTTCCTAATCCAGGATTCAGACAAGGCTAGGATATCCGGGTTGGCAGAGTGTGCTAAAGCAGTGTATAAAACAAACTTAGGGAGGAGGCTTCAAATGTTAACATGCATGAAACCAAGGCTATTTCGGTTACAGAAGTCAACAAATGAGAGCGCCTGGGGAATGGGAGTGAAGTTAACCTCTACATCACCAGAGGAGCAGAGTAGGATAAGGGTACGGCTAAGGGCTATAAGAACACAGCCAGAAGAGGACTGGCCACCCCTCAGAGCCTGGTTCCTCTCTAGGTTTCTTCCTAGGGTCCTGCCTTTCTAGGGAGTTTTTCCCAGCCACTGTTCTTCTACACCTGCATTGCTTGCTATTTGGGGTTTTAGGCTGGGTTTCTGTATAACACTTTGTGACATCTGCTGATATAAAAAGGGCTTTATAAATACATTTGACTGATTGATTGATTGATTGATAGTGCACTGTGATGTTAGCCGCTGATCCAGCTGTAAGCCGATACTGCACATAATGCTGATCAAGATGATCTGGATCACAGCCGGCTGCTGTAGACTGCTGATAGCAGACAGGCAACATCATCCTGATCCCTGTAGATACTGTATCTAGGTATTTACTGTCGACACGTTTATAGAGCTACACATATAGAAGTAGCAAAAACAAAACATCAACATTATTTTCCATAAGGTTAAATGGTTAAATGTGAGTTATGGTTAAATGTGAGACTTGATTGAAAGCTCCATTAAAACATGCGCCTGTATAATTTGGAGAAGTGTATATTAGATGAAAGTCTCTCTCTGTTTAGGCTGTGTGTATTGACTATAGTGTGTTTCCATGCTTGCGCCATGTGTTGACCAGTGTGTATTCACTGTCTTACCCTTCTCACAGGTGTCTCCTGCGTAGCTGGGCAGACAGAGGCAGACAAACGAGTGGATCTTGTCGATGCAGGTGCCTCCGTTTAGACATGGACTGGACTGGCAGTCATCCACGTCTGTTAGAAAAAACACACACAGCACCGGTTGGAGAGTCCTAGAGTAACCGTCCACTTTAAATCAAATCAAATTGTATTAGTCACATGCGCCGAATACAACAGTTAGACCTTACAGTGAAATGTTTACTTATGAGCCCCTAACCGACAATGCAGTTTACAAAAATACAGGTAAGAATAAGAGATAAAAGAGGAGCAGTAAAAAAAATAACAATATATACAGGGTGTACCGGTACAGAGTCAATGTGGAGGCTATATACAGGGGGTACCGGTACAGAGTCAATGTGGAGGCTATATACAGGGGGTACCGGTACAGAGTCAATGTGGAGGCTATATACAGGGGGTACCAGTACAGAGTCAATGTGGAGGCTATATACAGGGGGTACCGGTACAGAGTCAATGTGGAGGCTATATACAGGGGGTACCGGTACAGAGTCAATGTGGAGGCTATATACAGGGGGTACCAGTACAGAGTCAATATGGAGGCTATATACAGGGTGTACCAGTACAGAGTCAATGTGGAGGCTATATACAGGGTATTATGGTACAGAGTCAATGTGGAGGCTATATACAGGGGGTACCGGTACAGAGTCAATGTGGAGGCTATATACAGGGGGTACCGGTACAGAGTCAATGTGGAGGCTATATACAGGGGGTACCGGTACAGAGTCAATGTGGAGGCTATATACAGGGGGTACCAGTACAGAGTCAATGTGGAGGCTAGATACAGGGGATACTGGTACAGACTCAATGTGGAGGCTATATACAGAGGGTACCGGTACAGAGTGAATGTGGGGGCGGTTAGTTGAGGTAGTATGTACATGTAGGTAGAGTTAATTAAAGTGACTATGCATAGATGACAACAGAGAGTGGCAGTGGTGTGGAGAGGAGAGGGGAGGGGGGGGGGGGCAATGTGAATAGACTGGGTAGCCATTTGACTAGATGTTCAGGAGTCTTATGGCTTGGGGGTAGAAGCTTTTTAGAAGCCTCTTGGACCTAGAATTGGCGCTCCGGTACTGCTTGCCATGCGGTAGCAGAGAGTACAGTCTATGACTGGGGTGGCTGGAGTTCTCTGACACCGCCTGGTATATAGGTCCTGGATGGCAGGAAACTTGGCCCCAGTGATGTACTGGGCCGTTCGCATTACCCTCTGTAGTGCATTGCGGTCGGAAGCCGCGCAGTTATCATACCAGGCAGTGATGCAACCAGTCAGGATGCTCTTGATGGTGCAGCTGTAGAACCTTTTGCGGATCTGAGGACCCATGCCAAATCTTTTCAGTCTCCTGAGGGGAAATAGGTTTGTCGTGCCCTCTTCACGACTGTCATGGTGTGCTTGGACCATGTTAGTTTGTTGGTGATGTGGACATCAAGGAACATGAAGCTCTCAACCTGCTCCACTACAGCATCGTCGATGAGAATGGGGGCGTGCTCGGTCCTCTTTTTCCTGTAGTCCACAATCATCTCCTTTGTCTTGATCACGTTGAGGGAGAGGTTTAGACTCGTTCACTCAAGTTCACTGGCTATGCGCACAGACCTTGCACAAATACTTTTCCTGTAAACCAAGCATTTGACGACAGTGGGCAAATTGTGGAAAAATTCCAGCAATTTGATTCATTGGTGTAACACAAAGGAAAGATGTTTTCTATGTCCATCAACTGCAGCAGTGGTTGCTGTGGGAACAACACTTTTATTTGATTTATTTAACTAGGCAAGTCGGTAAAGAACAAATTCTTATCTACAATGATGGTCTACCCTGGCCAAACCTGGACGACGCTGAGCCAATTGTGCCTCGTCCTATGGGACTCCCAATCACGGCCAGATGTGATGCAGCCTGGATTCAAACCAGGTACTGCAGTGACACCTCTTGCACTGAGATGCAGTGTCTTAGACCACTGTGCCACTCGCCACACTAACTAAATTCACCAGGAAATTGTATCCAAATCCAACCATTTTGAAGACCACTCTTGACCTCAACAACATTTTCTGTAACATTTTTGCAAACAATGTCTGTTTTGACCACTACCCCCAACAAGTTAGACAAACCGTTAGAGCTTTTGGAAGATTTGGCTACTTCTCTGTGTCTTTAGCCGAGCAGTTAAGAGCGTTGGGCCACTAAGTCGAAAGGTCGCTGGTTCAATTCCCAGAGATGGGTGGATAACCCCCAACAAAAACTGTCCCCCCCGGTGCCGATGACGTGGATGTCGATATGGCAGCGCCCCGCACCTCTCTGATTCAGAGGGGTTGGGTTAAATATGGAAGATACATTTTGGGTGAATGCATTCAGTTGTGCAACTGACTTCGTATCCCCCTTCGATTTCTTGCACTAACACGTGTCTTTTCTTACTAGCACTGACTTTGCCAATGGCTGCTTTATTGAGTAAAAGTTACTGTGAATGCACCGACTGTAAGTGGTTCTGGGTAAGAGCTTCTACAAAATTACTCAAATGTAAAGGTAAATGTTTTGTAAGGGAGAAGGATAATTTAATTCTCACCATGGCAACTCAAGATTACTGTGGATGTTTCTGTTTTCCTGTTCTTTGTCCCTCTCCTTCCTACTTTATGAATCAGGGCGCCCTGAGAGTACTTCAGAGCCAATTCACTTATTTCATTATTCCTGTGCCAAGCTCAAGGTAGCGAGAGCCATCTCTCTCTCTCCATCAATTCAAGGGGCTTTATTGGCATGGGAAGCATATGTTTACATTGCCAAGCAAGTGAAATAGATAATAAACAAAAGTGAAATAATCAAAAATGAACAGTAAACATTACACTCACTAAAGTTCCAAAAGAATAGAGACATTTCAAATGTCATATTATGACTATATACAAAAGGGAAAATAAATAAACATAAATATGGGTTGTATTTACCTCTCGTTGGCTTTGTGTTCAGGTTACCTGATGAAATTGCTGTACAATATGATCTTGTTGCCATCTGATGCACATTCAGATGTCATAAATCAACACTGCAGAGCTCTCCCTGTCCTCTGCCGTGCCTTGATTGTATTACTGTTGATGATATCTGGAAATGTCCATGTACATCCTGGCCCACCTACAGTTGCTAGACTCAATTCTGACTTGTGCTCTGATATCTGCTTCACTGATTTATTATCTCGTAAAAGCCTGGGTTTTCTGCACGTTAACACTAGAAGCTTATTACCTAAAATGGATCAATTGAATGTGTGGGTTCACAGCTCCAATCCAGATGTGTTGGTTATTACTGAGACGTGGTTAAGGAAGAGTGTTTTGAATACTGATATTAACCTTACTGGTTATAACCTTTTCGGCAAGACAGATCTTCCAAAGGTGGGGGAGTGGCAATCTTTACCAATGATCACCTTCAGTGCTCGGTTGTCTCCACCAAATCTGTCCCCAAACAATTTTATTTGCTGGTTTTAAGCATTAAACATTCAAATAGCTATCGTCCTCCATCAGCACCGGCCTGTACCCTACCTGTCCTAAGCTCTCTCCTGGCCCCTTACACTAAGTCTGAATTTGTCCTGCTAGGTGACCTAAACTGGGACATACTTAACCCACCTCACCAAGTCCTAAAGTAATGGGACTCCCTAAATCTTTCTCAGATTATTACCAATCCCACGAGGTATGACTCCAAACACCCAGAAAATGCTCCTCTCCTCAATGTTATCCTCACAAATAATCCTGATAGCTATTAGTCTGGTGTTTTCTGTAATGATCTTAGTGATCACTGTTTTATAACCTGTGTTCGTAAAGGCTGCTCAGTGAAATGACCTGTCCTGATATGTCATAGACGCTTGCCACAAAACTTTAATGAGCAAGCCTTCCTTCATGAACTGGCCTCTGTAAATTGGTATAGAATCAGCTTGATCCCCTCTGTCGAAGACACTTGAACCATCTTTTTTGATATTTTCAGTGGTATTGTTAACAAACACGCCCCGTAAAGAAAATTAGAATTAAAAACGGGTTCAGCCCCTGGTTCGACCGTGATCTTGCAGAGTTACTCCGCCTCAAGAATTACATTTGGCGAAAGGCTCGGCACACGCATACTCAGACTGACTGGGTATCGTTCAGGCAAATGAGAAATAAGTGCACTCAGGCTATCGGAAAGGCCAAAGTTGAGTTACTTTATTTTGTGTTAAATGCTCTATAACAAAGCTTTCTTAGTGTCCAACAAGCTTTCTCTACCCTTAACCTCAACCTTGAACACCTCCAAAACAAAGGTCATTTGGTAAGAATAATGCCCCTCTTCCCACAGGTGTTATTACTTCCTCTGAGGGTTTAGAGCTTGAGGTAGTCACCTCATACAAGTACTTGGGAGTATGGCTAGACAGTACACTATCCTTCTCTCAGCACATATCAAAGCTGCAGGCTAAAGTTAAATCTAGACTTGGTTTCCTCAATCGTAATCGCTCTTCTTTCACCCCAGCTGCCAAACTAACCCTGATTCAGACGACCATACTACCCATGCTAGATTACGGAGACATAATTTATAGATCGTCAGGTAAGGGTGCTCTCAAGCGGCTAGATGTTCTTTACCATTGGGCCATCATATTTGCCAAAAATGCTCTATACTCCTCTGTAAACTGGTCATCTCTGTATACTTGTCGCAAGACCCACTAGTTGATGCTCATTTATAAAACCCTCTTAGGCCTGACTCCCCCCTATCTGAGATATCTACTGCAGCCCTCATCCTCCACATACAACACTCGTTCTGCCAGTCACATTCTGTTAAAGGTCCCCAAAGCATACGCATCCCTGGGTCGCTCCTCTTTTCAGTTCGCTGCAGCTAGCGACTGGAACGAGCTGCAACAAACACTCAAACTGGACAGTTTTATCTCCATGTCTTCATTCAAACACTCAATCATGGACACTTACTGACAGTTGTGGCTGCTTTGTACGATGTATTGTTTTCTCTACCTTATTGACTTTTGTGCTGTTGACTTTGCCCAATAATGTTTGTACCTTGTTTTGTAGTGCTACCATGTTGTGCTGCTACCATGTTGTTGTCATGTGGTGTTGCTACCATGCTGTGTAATCATGTTTTGCTGCCTTGTTACGTTGTTGTCTTAGGTCTCTCTTTATGTGGTGTTGTGTCTCTCTTGTTGTGATGTGTGTTTTGTCCTATATTTATATTGTATTTATTTTTTTAATTCCAGGCCCCCATCCCAGCAGGACGCCTTTTGCCCTTTGGTAGGCCATCATTGTAAATAAGAATTTGTTCTTAACTGACTTGCCTCGTTAAATAAAGGTTAAATAAAATAAAAAATGTACAATAGTGTTCTTCACTGGTTGCCCTTGCTGCTGTGATGGCATACTGTGGTATTTCACCCAATAGATGTGGAAGTTTATCAAAATTGGATTTGCTTTGGAATGCTTTGTGTAATCTGAGGGAAATATGTGTCTCTAATATGGTCATACATTGGGCAGGAGGTTATGAAGTGCAGCTAAGTTTCCACCTCATTCTGTGGGCAGTGAGCACATAGCTTGTTTTCTCTTGAGAGCCATGTCTGCCTACCGTGGCCTTTCTCAATAGCAAGGCCATGCTCACTGAGTCTACATTCTCAAAGCTTTCCTTAATTCTTTCTCTCACAGATCTGGGTTCAAATACATGTGTATTTCAGTAGCTGGTATTTAATACACAGCTCAAAACAAGTACTTTTATTTGAGTATTTGAATTGTATTTGTAAAAACCAAATAATCTGCCAAATTGTATTTGAAATACTCAAATACACAGACTCAAATACACTCCCATGGATTTAACCCAGGTGAATAGTATTTGAAATAAGTATTTGAAAATACTGTTTCCAAATACACAAGACCCTGCTAGGTAAAGTCCCCCCTTATCTCAGTTCGCTGGTCACCATTGCATCACCCACCTGTAGCACACGCTCCAGCAGGTATATCTCTCTAGTCACCCCCAAAACCAATTATTTCTTTGGCCGCCTCTCCTTCCAGTTCTCTGCTGCCAATGACTGGAACGAACTACAAAAATCTCTGAAACTGGAAACACATCTCCCTCACTAGCTTTAAGCACCAACTGTCAGAGCAGCTCACATATTACTGCACCTGTACATAGCCCACCTATAATTTAGCCCAAACAACTACCTCTTTCCCTACTGTATTTATTTTATTTATTTATTTATTTTGCTCCTTTGCACCCCATTATTTTTATTTCTACTTTGCACATTCTTCCACTGCAAATCTACCATTCCAGTGATTTCCTTGCTATATTGTATTTACTTCGCCACCATGGCCTTTTTTTGCCTTTACCTCCCTTATCTCACCTCATTTGCTCACATCGTATATATAGACCTGTTTATACTGTATTATTGACTGTATGTTTGTTTTACTCCATGTGTAACTCTGTGTTGTTGTATGTGTCGAACTGCTCTGCTTTATCTTGGCCTGGTTGCAATTGTAAATGAAAACATTGAATACTTACATTTAAAAAAATCTATATATACAGTGCCTTGCGAAAGTATTCGGCCCCCTTGAACTTTGCGACCTTTTGCCACATTTCAGGCGTCAAACATAAAGATATAAAACTGTATTTTTTTGTGAAGAATCAACAACAAGTGGGACACAATCATGAAGTGGAACGACATTTATTGGATATTTCAAACTTTTTTAACAAATCAAAAACTGAAAAATTGGGTGTGCAAAATTATTCAGCCCCTTTACTTTCAGTGCAGCAAACTTTCTCCAGAAGTTCAGTGAGGATCTCTGAATGATCCAATGTTGACCTAAATGACTAATGATGATAAATACAATCCACCTGTGTGTAATCAAGTCTCCGTATAAATGCACCTGCACTGTGATAGTCTCAGAAGTCCGTTAAAAGCGCAGAGAGCATCATGAAGAACAAGAACACACCAGGCAGGTCCGAGATACTGTTGTGAAGAAGTTTAAAGCCGGATTTGGATACAAAAAGATTTCCCAAGCTTTAAACATCCCAAGGAGCACTGTGCAAGCGATAATATTGAAATGGAAGGAGTATCAGACCACTGCAAATCTACCAAGAATTGGCCGTCCCTCTAAACTTTCAGCTCATACAAGGAGAAGACTGATCAGAGATGCAGCCAAGAGGCCCATGATCACTCTGGATGAACTGCAGAGATCTACAGCTGAGGTGGGAGACTCTGTCCATAGGACAACAATCAGTCGTATATTGCACAAATCTGGCCTTTATGGAAGAGTGGCAAGAAGAAAGCCATTTCTTAAAGATATCCATAAAAAGTGTTGTTTGACGTTTGCCACAAGCCACCTGGGAGACACACCAAACATGTGGAAGAAGGTGCTCTGGTCAGATGAAACCAAAATTGAACTTTTTGGCAACAATGCAAAACGTTATGTTTGGCGTAAAAGCAACACAGCTGAACACACCATCCCCACTGTCAAACATGGTGGTGGCAGCATCATGGTTTGGGCCTGCTTTTCTTCAGCAGGGACAGGGAAGATGGTTAAAATTGATGGGAAGATGGATGGAGCCAAATACAGGACCATTCTGGAAGAAAACCTGATGGAGTCTGCAAAAGACCTGAGACTGGGACGGAGATTTGTCTTCCAACAAGACAATGATCCAAAACATAAAGCAAAATCTACAATGGAATGGTTCAAAAATCAACATATCCAGGTGTTAGAATGGCCAAGTCAAAGTCCAGACCTGAATCCAATCGAGAATCTGTGGAAAGAACTGAAAACTGCTGTTCACAAATGCTCTCCATCCAACCTCACTGAGCTCGAGCTGTTTTGCAAGGAGGAATGGGAAAAAATGTCAGTCTCTCGATGTGCAAAACTGATAGAGACATACCCCAAGCGACTTACAGCTGTAATCGCAGCAAAAGGTGGCGCTACAAAGTATTAACTTAAGGGGGCTGAATAATTTTGCACGCCCAATTTTTCAGTTTTTGATTTGTTAAAAAAGTTTTAAATATCCAATAAATGTCGTTCCACTTCATGATTGTGTCCCACTTGTTGTTGAATCTTCACAAAAAAATACAGTTTTATATCTTTATGTTTGAAGCCTGAAATGTGGCAAAAGGTCGCAAAGTTCAAGGGGGCCGAATACTTTTGCAAGGCACTGTAATTCACCTCTATTTAACCAGGTAAGCTAGTTGAGAACAAGTTCACATTTACAACTGCGACCTGGCCAAGATAAAACCAAAGCAGTGTGACACAAACAACAACAGAGTTACACATGGAATAAACAAGCGTACAGTCAGTAACACAATATAAAAAAAAGAAAGTCTATATACAGTGTGTCAAAATGGCGTGAGGAGGTAAGACAATAAATAGGCCATAGTAGTGAACTAATTACAGTTTAGCAAATTAGCACTGGAGTGATAGATGAGCAGATGATGATGTGCAAGTAGAAATACTGGTGTGCAAAAGAGCAGAAAAGTAAATTCAAACAATATGGGGATGAGGTAGGTAGATTGGGTGGGCTATTTACAGATGGGCTATGTACAGCTGCAGCGATCGGTTAGCTGCTCAGATAGCTGATGTTTAAAGTTAGTGAGGGACATATAAGTCTCCAGTTTCAGCGATTTTTGCAATTCGTTCCAGTCATTGGCAGCAGACAACTGGAAGGAAAGGCAGCCAAAGGAGGTGTTGGCTTTGGGGACGACCAGTGAGATATACCTGCTAGAGCGCGTGCTACTGGTGGGTGTTTTTATGGTGACCAGTGAGCTGAGATAAAGCAGAGCTTTACCTAGCATAGACTTATAGATAACCTGGAGCCAGTGAGTCTGGCGACTAGAGCATACAGGTCGCAGTGGTGGGTGGTACTGTATAAGGAGCTTTGGTGACAAAGCGAATGGCACTGGGATAGACTGCATCCAGTTTGCTGAGTAGAGTATTGGAAGCTATTTTGTAAATGACATCGCAGAAGTCGAGGATCGGTAGGATAGTCAGTTTTATGAGGGTATGTTTGGCGGCGTGAGTGAAGGAGGCTTTGTTGCGAAATAGAAAGCCGATTCTAGATTTGATTTTGGATTGGAGATGTTTAATATGAGTCTGGAAGGAGAGTTTACAGTCCAGCCAGACACCTAGGTATTTATAGTTGTCCACATATTCTAAGTCAGAACCGTCCAGAGCAGTGATGCTAGTCGGGCAGGCGGGTGCGGGCAGCAAACGGTTGAAAAGCATGCATTTGGTTTTACTAGCGTTTAAGAGCAGTTGGAGGCCTCGGAAGGAGTGTTGTATGGCATTGAAGCTCGTTTGGAGGTTAGTTAACACAGTGTCCAAAGAAGGGCCAGATGTATACAGAATGGTGTCGTCTGCGTAGAGGTGGATCAGGGAATCCCCCGCAGCAAGAGCGACACCGTTGATATATACAGAGAAAAGAGTTGGCCTGAGAATTGAACCCTGTGGTACCCCCATAGAGACTGCCAGAGGTTCGGACAATAGGCCCTCCAATTTGACACACTGAACTCTGTCTGAGAAGTAGTTGGTGAACCAGGCGAGGCAGTCATTTGAGAAACCAAGGCTGTTGAGTCTGCCGATAAGGATACGGTGATTGACAGTGTCGAAAGCCAGGAGGAAAGCATGGCCAGCCGTAGAGAAATGTTTATTGTAATTCTCGATTATCGTGGATTTATCGGTGGTGACAGTGTTACCTAGCCTCAGTGCAGTGGGCAGCTGGGAGGAGGTGCTCTTATTCTCCATGGACTTTACAGTGTCCCAAAACATTTTGGAGTTAGAGCTACAGGATGCAAATTTTTGTTTGAAAAAGCTAGCCTAGCTTTCCTGACTGACTGCGTGTATTGGTTCCTGATTTACCTGAAAAGTTGCATATCGTGGGGACTATTCGATGCTAGTGCAGTCAGCCACAGGATGTTTTTGTGCTGGTCGAGGGCAGTCAGGTCTGGAGTGAACCAAGGGCTATATCTGTTCTTAGTTCTACATTTTTTTGAAAGGGGCATGCATATTTATGATGGTGAGGAAATTACTTTTAACCTGTTAGAGCTCCTGGGGCGCTATTTCATTTTTGGATAAAAAACGTTCCCGTTTTAAGCGCGATATTTTGTCACGAAAAGATGCTCGACTATGCATATTCTTGACAGTTTTGGAAAGAAAACACTCTGAAGTTTCAGAATCTGCAAAGATTTTGTCTGTAAGTGCCCCAGAACTCATTCTACAGGCGAAACCAAGATGATGCATCACCCAGGAATTAGCAGAATTTCTGAAGCTCTGTTTTCCATTCTCTCCTTATATGGCTGTGATTGCGCAACGAATGAGCCTACACTTTCTGTCGTTCGCCCAAGGTCTTAGCAGCATTGTGACGTATTTGTAGGCATATCATTGGAAGATTGACCATAAGAGACTACATTTTCCAAGTGTCCGCCTGGTGTCCTGCGTCGAATTCGGTGCGCAATTGCCAGCTGCTTCTACTTTACCATTTGATTCAGGGGAGAAAGCATGTGTCCAAGAACGATGTATCAATGAAGAGATATGTGAAAAACACCTTGATGATTGATTCTAAACAACGTTTGCCATGTTTTCAGTCGATATTATGGAGTTAATTTGGAGAAAAGTTCGCGTTTTGAGGACTGAATTTTCGGATTTTTTTTGGTAGCCAAATGTGATGTATAAAACGGAGCTATTTCTAATACACAAGGAATCTTTTTGGAAAAACTGAGCATCTGCTATCTAACTGAGAGTATCCTCATTGAAAACATCAGAAGTTCTTCAAAGGTAAATGATTTTATTTGAAGGCTTTTATGTTTTTGTTAATGTTGCGTGCTGGATGCTAACGCTAATGCTAACGCTAAATGCTAACGCGAAATGCTAACGCTAGCTAGCTACTTTTACACAAATGATTGTTTTCCTATGGTTGAGAAGCATATTTTGAAAATCTGAGATGACAGTGTTGTTTACAAAAGGCTAAGCTTGAGAGATGGCATATTTATTTCATTTCATTTGCGATTTTCATAAATAGTTAACGTTGTGTTATGCTAATGAGCTTGCTGATAGATTTACACAATCATGGATACAGGGGTTTTTTCATAGCTAAACGTGACGCAGAAAACGGAGCGATTTGTCCTAAACAAATAATCTTTCAGGAAAAACTGAACATTTGCTATCTGAGAGTCTCCTCATTGAAAACATCTGAAGTTCTTCAAAGGTAAATGATTTTATTTGAATGCTTTTCTGTTTTTTTGTGTAAATGTTGCCAGCTGAATGCTAATGCTAAATGCTACGTTAGCCTACAATACTGTTACACAAATGCTTGTTTTGCAATGGTTGAGAAGCATATTTTGAAAATCTGAGATGACAGTGTTGTTAACAAAAGGCTAAGCTTGAGAGCTAGCATATTTATTTAATTTCATTTGCGATTTTCATGAATAGTTAACGTTGCGTTATGGTAATGAGCTTGAGTCTGTATTCACGATCCCGGATCCGGGATGGGGAGATCAGAAAGGTTAAAGAACAACCAGGCATCCTCGACTGACGGAATGAGGTCAATATCCTTCCAGGTATCCAGGTCGATTAGAAAGGCCTGCTCGCAGAAGTGTTTGACAGTGATGAGGGGTGGTTGTTTGACCGCGGACCCATAGCGGATGCAGGCAATGAGGCAGTGATCACTGAGATCCTGATTAAAAACAGCGAAGGGGTATTTGGAGGGCAAGTTGGTCAGGATAATATCTATGAGGGTGCTCATGTTAATGGATTTAGGGTTGTACCTGGTGGATTCCTTGATAATTTGTGTGAGATGGAGGGCATCTAACTTAGATTGTAGGACTGCCGGGGTGTTAAGCATATCCCAGTTTAGGTCACCTAGCAGAACGAACTCTGAAGATAGATGGGGTGCAGTCATTTCACATATGGTGTCCTGGGCACAGCTGGGAGCTGATGGGGGTCTATACCAGGCGGCAACAGTGAGAGACTTATTTCTGGAGAGATTATTTTTTTAAATTAGAAGCTCAAACTGTTTGGGCATAAACCTGGAAAGTATGACAGAACTTTGCAGGCTATCTCTGCAGTAGATTGCAACTCCTCCCCTTTTGGCAGTTCTATCTTGACAGAAAAATTTTGTTGTTGGAAATGGAAATCTCAGAATTTTTGGTGGCCTTCCTTAGCCAGGATTCAGACACGGCCATTTCCTGGTCACGCGCATTCAACATGATATCGCCCTGTAGACACAAAGGAATTCTCCGGTTGGAACTTTATTGAAGATTTATGATAAAAATATCCTAATGATTGATTCTATACTTAGTTTGAAATGTTACTTCGACCTGTAATATAACTTTTTAAAGTTTTGTCCGAAGCTTTTGTCCAAACGCACAAGCATTTGGATATGTGTACCTAACGCTAACAAAAGTAGCTACTTGGACATAAATAACGGACATTATCGAACAAATCAAGCATTTATTTTGGAACTGCGATTCCTGGGAGTGCATTCTGATGAAGATCATCAAAGGTAAGGGAATATTTATCATGTAATTTCTGGTTTCTGTTGACTCCAACATGGCGGCTAATTTGATTAATCGTGGGCCAAGTTTAAAGTCTCAGATTATTGAATGGTTTGCTTTTTCCGTAAAGTTTTTTTTAAATCTGACACAGCGGTTGCATTAAGGAGAGGTATATCTATAATTCCATGTGTATAACTTGTATTATCATCTACATTTATTATGAATATTTCTGTTGCATCTATGTGGCTATGCAAAATCACTGGATGTTTTTGGAACTAGTGAACGTAACGCGCTAATGTAAACTCAGATTTTTGATATAAATATGAACCTTATCAAACAAAACATGTATTGTGTAACATGAAGTCCTATGAGTGTCATCTGATGAAGATCATCAAAGGTTAGTGATTCATTTTATCTATTTGTGCTTTTCGTGACTCCTCTCTTTGGCTGGAAAAATGGCTGTTTTTTTCTGTGGCTTGGTGGTGACCTAACATAATCATTTGTGGTGCTTTCGCTGTAAAGCATATTTGAAATCGGTCACTGTGGTGGGATTAACAACAATATTACCTTTAAAACGGTATAACGGTACATGTATGTTTGAGGAATTTTAATTATGAGATTTCTGTTGTTTTGAATTTGGCGCCCTGCACTTTCACTGGCTGTTATCATATCATCCCATTAACGGGATTGCAGCCCTAAGAAGTTTCAACATGCATGAAACCAAGGCTTTTTTGGTTACAGAAATCAACCAATGAGAGTGCCCGGGAACACGCATGGCCTGGGTTAACCTCCACATCACCCGTGGAACAGAGGAGGAGTAGGATGAGGGTACGGCTAAAGGCTATCAAAGCTGGTCATCTAGTGCGTTGGGGACAGAGAATAAAAGGAGCAGATTTCTGGGCATGGTAGAATAAACTCAGGGCATAATAGGGGTATGGTGGGGAGCGGGTACAGTGGAGGTAAACCCAGGCACCAAGTGATGATAAGAGAGGTTGCATCTCTGGATGGGCTAGTTATGCTGGGTGAAGTCATCACATGTGTGGGAGGTGGGACAAAGGAGGTATCTGAGGCACAACTACCTCTTTCCCTACTGTATTTATTTTATTTATTTATTTTGCTCCTTTGCACCCCATTATTTGTATTTCTACTTTGCACATTCTTCCACTGCAAATAGACCATTCCAGTGATTTACACGCTATATTGTATTTACTTCGCCACCATGGCCTTTTTTTTGCCTTTACCTCCCTTATCTCACTACATTTGCTCACATCGTATATAGACTTGTTACTACTATATTATTGACTGTATGTTTGTTTTACTCCATGTGTAACTCTGTGTCGCTGTATGTGTCGAACTGCTTTGCTTTATCTTGTCCAGGTCGCAATTGTAAATGAGAACTTGTTTTCAACTTGCCTACCTGGTTAAATAAAGGTGAAATATAAATAAAATAAATAAAAAATGTCAAGTGGGACTAGGGGCTCTGCAATAAACTAAGACAATAATAACTATTCCAAACAACAGTGTACAAGGCATATTGACATTTTGAGAGAGACATAAAGCGAGGCATAAAGGTGTTGATTGCGAGAGCTAGCTAAGGCAACAACGGGTAAGACAACAACAGCCAATCAGCTAAGACAACAAAAGGTAAAATGGCGATGAATGGGCAGAGAGGGTCGGTTAACTACACACAGGGCATGAGTTGGGGCCGACAGATAAACAAAAAACTAACAGAATGGAGTACCGTGATTAATGAACAGTCCAGCAGGCATCAGCTATGTAGCCAAGTGATCATAGGGTCCAGTGAACAGCAATAGATGGAACAGGGAAGTCGTTACTACGCTAGCACGCGGGAGACACTGCGTTTAAAGTTGGCAGGTTGGGTAAGTAGAAGCGTCATATCAATTCATCCTTCAATTCAAGGTTGAAAGGCACCAAATTGTGCTTTCAAGGTCACTTCAAACTAAACGATATCCTATGTTCTGATAGTTGATAAGGGCTTGAAAACGAAGCAAAGAAAAGCCCTCAGGAAGAATGTTGCAGAAAGGTTGTCAGACAAATCAAATCCAGACAGCCAAGACTTTCTGATGGGACCTTTGAACCATTAACCCCGAGTTCTGCATGTCTGGACAAACATAGCACATGGGCTTTGAATTCAACTGACAGGTTCTAGACTACATAAAATAGAAATTAAATGTAAAGAACTCAGTCACTACACTCTTAGAAAAAAAGGGTTCCCAAAGGGTTCTTCAGTTGTCCCCATAGGAGAACCCTTTTTGATTCCAGGTAGAACCATCTGAGGAAAGGGTTCTACTGTACATGAAACCCAAAACAGTTCTGCTTGGAACAAATTGGGTTCTACTTAGAGCCAAAAAGGGTTATTCAAAGTTATTCCTATGGGGACAGCCGAAGAACCCTTTTAGGTTCTAGATAATATAATTTTTTCAAAGAGTGTACTATCAACTGAAGGTTGTTTTGCAGTACATACTACCATGACTGTTCTAGGGGTGCATCTCAATAGTCTAAAATGGTTCTGCTCTTCATCACTTGTCCTTCATCAGAACTTCAATTCCATAGGCATCACTATCTTTGGAGTCAGTGTCGCTGTCTTTTATCTCTGGTAATCACTTCACCACAGCAGGAGCTTGAACATCTCTTCACCCCAGCATGAGCTTAAACATCTCTTCACCCCAGCATGAGCTTGAACATCTCTTCACCCCAGCATGAGCTTAAACATCACTTCACCCCAGCATGAGCTGAAACATCTCTTCACCCCAGCATGAGCTTGGTCATCTCTTCACCCCAGCATGAGCTTGAACATCTCTTCACCCCAGCATGAGCTTGAACATCTCTTCACCCCAGCATGAGCTTGAACATCTCTTCACCCCAGCATAAGCTTAAACATCTCTTCACCCCAGCATGAGCTTGAACATCTCTTCACCCCAGCATGAGCTTAAACATCACTTCACCCCAGCATGAGCTGAAACATCTCTTCACCCCAGCATGAGCTTGGTCATCTCTTCACCCCAGCATGAGCTTGAACATCTCTTCACCCCAGCATAAGCTTAAACATCTCTTCACCCCAGCATGAGCTTGAACATCTCTTCACCCCAGCATGAGCTTAAACATCACTTCACCCCAGCATGAGCTGAAACATCTCTTCACCCCAGCATGAGCTTGGTCATCTCTTCACCCCAGCATGAGCTTGAACATCTCTTCACCCCAGCATGAGCTTGAACATCTCTTCACCCCAGCATGAGCTTGAACATCTCTTCACCCCAGCATAAGCTTAAACATCTCTTCACCACAGCATGAGCTTGAACATCTCTTCACCCCAGCATGAGCTTAAACATCTCTTCACCCCAGCATGAGCTTAAACATATCTTCACCCCAGCATGAGCTTGGTCATCTCTTCACCCCAGCATGAGCTTGAACATCTCTTCACCCCAGCATGAGCTTGAACATCTCTTCACCCCAGCATGAGCTTGAACATCTCTTCACCCCAGCATGAGCTTGAACATCTCTTCACCCCAGCATGAGCTTGAACATCTCTTCACCCCAGCATGAGCTTAAACATCTCTTCACCCCAGCATGAGCTTGAACATCTCTTCACCCCAGCATGAGCTTAAACATCTCTTCACCCCAGCATGAGCTTGGTCATCTCTTCACCGCAGCATGAGCTTGGTCATCTCTTCACCCCAGCATGAGCTTGGTCATCTCTTCACCCCGTAACCTTTCTCTCACCTCCAAGTCAACATTTGCCAATATACTGTACAGTATCAACCCACATGCATACACACACCTTGTCTCAAAACACACATGAATGTTTAATCCTGTCATGCGTAATGCAGAGGAGTTAGGGCTCCTGACCACTGGTGGAAAAAGTTGCCCCATTGGTCATACTTGAGTAAAAGTAAAGATACCTTAATAGAAAATGACTCAAGTAAAAGTGAAAGTCACCCAGTAAAATACTACTTGAGTAAAAGTCTAAAACTATTTGGTTTTAAATATATTTAAGTATCAAAAGTAAATGTACAAGTATACATTCTTTCAAATGACTTATATTAGGCAAACCAGACCGTATCGTTTTTACATTATTATTTATTTATTTATTTATTTCACGTTCCTTCACATAGACATAATTTACAAACTAAGCATGTGTTTAGTGAGACTGTCAGATCAGAAGGGATGACCAGGGATGTGTGAATTGAAGACCATTTTCCTGTCCTGCTAAGTATTCAAAATCTAACGAGTACTTTTGGGTGTCAGGGAAAATGTATGGAGTAAAAAAGTACATCATTATCTTTAGGAATGTAGTGAAGTAAAAGTAAAAGTTGTAAAAATATAAATAGTAAAGCAAAGCATAAAAAAACTACTTAAGTAGTAATTTAAAGTATTTTTGTTAAGTACTTTACACCACTGCTCCTGAGAGAGATAATACCACAAATACTGATGCACACGCACACACACAGCCCTGCCTTGGCATCAATGGGCATCATCAAGTTAGCATCTCCTGGATATCTTCCTGAAAGAGAGGGAGGGCAGTGCAGCCCATTCTCTGTCTCACAGCTCTAGAAGCCAGCAGTACCCAGTTAGGCAAATATACTATATATACAAAAGTATGTGGATACACCTTCAAATTAGTGGATTAGGCTATTTCAGTGTGTAAAATTGAGCACACAGCGATGCAATCTCCATATACAAAAATTGGCAGTAGAATGGCCTTACTGAAGAGCTCAGTAACTTTAACTTGAACCGTTATAGGATGCCACCTTTCCAACAAGTCAGGTTGTCAAATTTCTGCCCTGCTAGAGCTGCCCTGTAAGTGCTGTTATTGTGAAGTGGAAACGTCTAAGAGCAACAAACGCATTCTCTGGAGTTGTGAATCACGCTTCACCATCTGCCAGTCCGACGGACGAATTTGGGTTTGGTGGATGCCAGGAGAACCTGCCTAAATGCAAAGTGCCAACTGTAAAGTTTGGTGGAGGAGGAATAATAGTCTGGGGCTGTTTTTCATGGTTCAGACTGGGTCACTTAGTACCAGTGAAGGGAAATCACAATGCTACAGCATACAATGACATTCTAGACGATTCTGTGCTTCCAACGTTGTGGCAACAGTTTGGGGAAGGCCCTTCCTGTTTCAGCATGACAATGTCCATATGCACAAAGCGAGGTCCATACAGAAATGGTTTGTCGAGATTTGTGTGGAAGAACTTGACTGGCCTGCACACAGCCCTGACCTCAACCCCATCGAAAACGTTGAGATAAATTGGAACACCGACTGCGATCCAGGCCTAACCGCCCAACCTCACTAATGCTCTTGTGGCTGAATGGAAGCAAGTCCCCGCAGCCATGTTCCAACATCTAGTGGAAAGACTTCCCAGAAGAGTGGAGGCTGTTTCATCAGCAAAGGGGGGCCCAACTCCATATTAATGCCCATGATTTTGAAATGAGATGTTCAACAAGCAGATGTCCACATACTTTTGGTCATGTAGTGTACCTCCTCACCACAGCAGACAGGTAAATACAATGAATGTCTGGCGCTGTCTCATCTCTCGGGTATTTACATTGACATTTTAGTCATTTAGCAGACGCTCTTATCCAGAGCAATTAGGGTTAAGTGGCTTGCTCAAGGGCACATTGACAGAGCCTTGTCAACTTGGGGATTCGAACCAGCATCCTTTCAGTTACTGGCCCAATGCTCTAACCACTAGGCAACCTGCCGCCCTGTTGCTGTAAGATGGGAGATGATCCTGCAGGGTTTGTGAGTCTGGGTCAGGGCTGAGGTAGAGATGTTAGTCAACCTAATGGGAGAAAGTCACTGAGATTCATAGCCAACACGTTACTACCTAAAGTAGTTACTACCTAAAGTAGTTCATGTCCTGACAGTATTCAGACAGTTGCTGTAAACTAAAGTCGGAAGTCACCACACACACACTGGTAAACAACAGGATTTGGTTTAGTTGGTGTTTCTGATCGAACCTTTCATTGTGTGTGTGTAACAAAGCCATCCAAGTGAGAGCCAGCAGGCACAGAGAGGAGATTGACCTTGCCAACCACAACAATACTTCTGACCTCTAACCTCTAACCCCCAAACCCCTGTCTAAAGGGTGATGGAGAACTTGACCTTAGACCTACCACTAATATATTTTAAGACTCAGTTACACACAAATACATACACATGCATGTGTCCATGTGTGTGTGTGTGTGTGTATTGTAAACTCACCGATCTCACAGTTCTCCCCCGTGAAGCCTTGTGGGCAGTAGCAGCTGTAGCCCTTGCCCTGAGGCACACACTGCCCTCCATGCAGACATGGGTTGGTCACACAGGGCTCCCCCTCACCTGAGAGAGAGGAAGGGGGGGGATTAGATAATGGAGAATTAAGAGATTTTTTGTTCATTTTTAGATGCATGCAAGACTTGTGACTCTCGGACAGACCTCAGTCCTCAGAGAGGACACACAGTCCTCAGTCCTCAGAGAGGACACAGTCCTCAGTCCTCAGAGAAGACTCAGTCCTCAGAGAGGACACACAGTCCTCAGTCCTCAGAGAGGACACAGTCCTCAGTCCTCAGAGAGGACACAGTCCTCAGTCCTCAGAGAGGACACACAGTCCTCAGTCCTCAGAGAGGACACACAGTCCTCAGTCCTCAGAGAGGACACAGTCCTCAGTCCTCAGAGAGGACACACAGTCCTCAGTCCTCAGAAAGGACACTCAGTCCTCAGAAAGGACACTCAGTCCTCAGAGAGGACACACAGTCCTCAGTCCTCAGAGAGGACACAGTCCTCAGTCCTCAGAGAGGACACAGTCCTCAGTCCTCAGAGAGGACACAGTCCTCAGTCCTCAGAGAGGACACACAGTCCTCAGTCCTCAGAGAGGACACACAGTCCTCAGTCCTCAGAGAGGACACAGTCCTCAGTCCTCAGAGAGGACACAGTCCTCAGTCCTCAGAGAGGACACAGTCCACAGTCCTCAGTCCTCAGAGAGGACACAGTCCTCAGTCCTCAGTCCTCAGAGAGGACACAGTCCTCAGTCCTCAGAGAGGACACAGTCCTCAGTCCTCAGAGAGGACACAGTCCTCAGTCCTCAGAGAGGACACACAGTCCTCAGTCCTCAGAGAGGACACAGTCCTCAGTCCTCAGAGAGGACACACAGTCCTCAGTCCTCAGAGAGGACACAGTCCTCAGTCCTCAGTCCTCAGAGAGGACACAGTCCTCAGTCCTCAGTCCTCAGAGAGGACGCAGTCCTCAGTCCTCAGAGAGGACACAGTCCTCAGTCCTCAGAGAGGACACAGTCCTCAGTCCTCAGAGAGGACACACAGTCCTCAGTCCTCAGAGAGGACACAGTCCTCAGTCCACACTTTGGCGTCCTGTCACGGTTTAAACACAGCTTCTTGACTCTATGGGGGGACAACGCATTTTGGTGAAAACGACTTGACTCGATATGAAAGAGTAGCTGTCCTCCGAGTCCCCTTGGAGATAGTAAAGCACAGGAGAAGTTAGCATCTCCTGGATATCTTCCTGAAAGAGAGGGAGGGCAGTGCAGCTGAAGTTAGCATCTCATGGATATCTTCCTGAAAGAGAGGGAGGGCAGTGCAGCTGCAGTTAGCATCTCCTGGATATCTTCCTGAAAGAGAGGGAGGGCAGCACAGGAGAAGTTACCATCTCCTGGATATCTTCCTGAAAGAGAGGGAGGGCAGCACAGGAGAAGTTAGCATCTCCTGGATATCTTCCTGAAAGAGAGGGAGGGCAGCACAGGAGAAGTTACCATCTCCTGGATATCTTCCTGAAAGAGAGGGAGGGCAGCACAGGAGAAGTTAGCATCTCCTGGATATCTTCCTGAAAGAGAGAGAGGGCAGCACAGGAGAAGTTAGCATCTCCTGGATATCTTCCTGAAAGAGAGGCAGGGCAGTGCAGCTGAAGTTAGCATCTCCTGGATATCTTCCTGAAAGAGAGGGAGGGCAGCACAGGAGAAGTTAGCATCTCCTGGATATCTTCCTGAAAGAGAGGGAGGGCAGTGCAGCTGAAATGACCAGCTTTCCTACTCTAATTTCAGCGATAAGCAAGACACCAGGTTTAGCTATCTAAGCACAACCAGACGAGGTGCAGCAATTCCCTAAGGCAGTATGGTTGCGGTCAAACAGTGTGCATTTAGATCTATGTTTTTGCCCTGCTGTTGTCAGATATAAGGTATTGAGATATCCTTAGACTGGAGGGCAGTACTCTTTTTTACAATGAACATCCTCAAGAGTACATAAATGCATCTAGCAGCAACTAAACGTTGCCAAGAACACATACACTTCTGATCCACCCCTTTCTGTCCTTCTCATATAGTTTGTTTCTCTTTCTCTAATCTGTACAGTATATAGGCTCATAGCCTTCACAGTACACACACACACACACACCGCTACATAAAATTACTGAGCCATGCAGTTCATGCAGCTCTCTCCCTCGCTCTCTTCCAAATCCCTTGACCTCAACTCCATTGAACAGGCAGGGAAGTGCAACGTAACCACAGTGCTCTGCCGAGTCTGCTGCTATTGGGTTAAAACACCACTGGCACCAGGAAGGACAGTCAACCAACCACACCGCAGGAGCACATTCACACAGTGCATTGTGGATAGAGTAGTGATGGGAGTTGAGTGTGGTAGTGAACAGTCATGATCTGTATACACAACCATTCTGGAGTAATGGTGGTAGTGTGGGCATCATCATAACTATAACTAATGCTTCTACATAAATATTTATTTTCCTGTTTCTTCTGAAAGACACTATGTCTAGACTCAAACTTCAACCACCCGTCACCTTTCTCCTCGTCTCTGTTGTCATGGTTACCATATGGAAAGTGATCCTTGGATCAAGAAAGAACTTCAGATGTGGTATGAAGAATAGAGAAAGGAACAGACCACCTACTGATCTCTCAGGCCCCCCTATAATTCAGCCAATCATTGTTCACAGGATAATTAATCATTTCCATATCAACGGTCGCCATGACGCCTGGTTGTCTCATAAGTGGATCGTTAAGGAACCTTGAGGCCTTTGAAGGTGCCGACTCACCCGCTAAGAATGTTCTGTTCCCGCCCTCTGACACCTAGGAGTGTGTGGATCTATGCGTGTATGTGTGTGTGTGTGTTCTTCCTTACATTGTGTGTGTGTGAGTGTGTGTGTGTGTATAATCAAAGTGATTTGAATTTGCATTACATTTATGCTAATTTCCATCTTGTCTCATTATGTCTGAGGCTAAATAGCTCATCACTTAAACTGCTGATATGAATTATGATACAACACAATCATGATATATTGGAACGAACGGCAGAGATTGTAGACAGCACAATCTTGTGTGTGTGTGTGTGTGTGTGTGTGCACATGTGACGTGCACATGCATGTGTGTGTGTGTATATAAGAGACAGAGTGTGTCTACGTGATTGTGTGTACCATGCGTGTGTGTGTTTACCCATCACACAAAGGGTAAAAAGGAATACCTAGGCTAGAGCTGGGACAATAAACCGAAAATGATTGACACCGACTACACCGACCACTTATTGTGGGCATTTTTCTGAAATCGTTCATTATGATAAGTAGCCTTCACTAGAGAAATGTGAAGTTTGAATGAAAATAAGTTTGCTAATATAGGTGATTGTTAAATGGGACAATTGATAGCTACAGCATCCTTGTCCATTTAGCCCAGCTTTGACCCAGGCTATGATTAGCCTGTAGCCTGATTCCATCTTCTACATAGCACGCGTCTCTTAAAGACATCCTCACAATAATCATCATGCTGGCTATTCGTTTAGGCCAACAATACTAGACAGATGAACTTCTAACAGGAGTAAAACCACAGGAACTGAGCAAAGTAAATCCTTGATATGTTCTATGAACATAGTCATCACTTCTGTCCAGCTGTCGTTCTGCCTCTGGTTGGGTTAATAGTAGAAGACACATTTCAGTTGATCCATTCAGTTGTACAACTCACTAGGTATCCTCTTGTCCCTTTCCCAGTGCTACTGTACGCTTTGGATTATAGATGTATGTTTGACCCACTGTGTTTATCCTTCTAAGGTCAATTTCTTGCTGAGGTCAGGTGCTAAGGCTAGCGATGTGTTGCTGCTACCGTGCCACTAGTATATTGTTCTAACAGTCAAAGTCAGGACAAGCCATCACAAACATCACTGTTTGGAGCCTTTATAATAGCCAGAGGACCAATAAAATAATTCAGTGTGTGTGTGTGTGTGTGTGTGTGTGTGTGTGTGTGTGTGTGTGTGTAACACAGATTAGCCTACAGTGGCTGGTTGTTCATTAAAGTGAGTGGAGCAGAGAAATCAACAGGGCAGAGAATGAGCTGACAGGCTATGCCTTCACCTTGCGCCTGACACCAAGACATATGCAACAAAACAGCACACCAATAGACAAACAGACCAAACGACTCAGAGAAGCTGCTTGTTTTGGCCTACAGCTCTTGATGCAACTCTTGCTCATTCCTTGCCACAGTGAGAGAAGGGAGAGGGATAGAGAAATGGAGAGCGAAGGAAAGAGAGCGGTAAGAGCGTGAGAGAGAGTGGGTGAGAAAGAGAGGTGAAAGGTTGAGATAGAGAAGGAGAGAAAGAAAGAATGTGAGAAAGAGGTAAAGGAGGATGTGATAGAGTTTGGGATAGAGAGAGAGAAGGGCCCTTGAGGCTTGTATATAAAACATGAGCAGCTTCTCCTGCAGCCCTTTATTGATTACACAGCCTGATGAGGTCCACTCTGATCCAGTCAGCAAAAACAAACATTAGCCACCTCTCTACTCAGACAGAACACAGAGAGAGAGAGAGAGAGAGAGAGAGAACGAGACCCAGTATCCCATGAGCTCCTCAAATAGATTTTTTCTGTTTGTGCAGCAATGGGGCTGCTAATGTACTGTACGGGATGGAAATAAGGGGTTAATACAGGGTCAGTAAAGTGGCCCAATGCTTTCTTTACCTCCAGAGGCTATCAACTCAATGAACAACACCACATAACATTCTCTAAAGTCCCTGTCAATACTATTCGCTGTTATAACCCAAAGTCTTTGGTTACACATTTACTCATCACATCTCAGAACACACAACATATCTACCAGTGACGTTTATAAACCCTAGATTGCTAATGCTATGTAATGGCCACCATTGAGAGGTTTCGCAGCCACCGGACGGCCATATTGGCACTCCCCAGAGGAGCAGTCCTCTATAGGAATCAATGGAATTATACAGTATTTAAATGTAATGTTTCAAGGACAAAATTACATGTATTTACATACTTGTGTTGTTGTAGTGGGGACAGTAACATTAGGAATCTCAGAATCTTTTGGGTTACTACATGATTCCATGTGTTATTTCATAGTGTTGATGTCTTCACTATTATTCTACAATGTAGAAAATAGTAAAAATAAAGAAAAACCCTTGAATGAGTAGGTGTGTCCAAACTTTTGACTGGTACTGTATAAATCCTTGATATCTAGCAATGTTGAGCAATGATGCTAAGAGAGCAAAAATAAATCACCACAGAAATGTGTAGTGCAGGAATGCCTAAGGGAGAGGTTATATCCAGCTACAAGCCTCATTCATTATCAGGTGAGAAATAGCTCTGGAGAGAGAGACACTAAAGCAGGTGCTAGATTTACAAAACACAAACCTGCCTGTGAACTTAATCAGGGCTGTATCTATGGAGGCATGACTACCTTCCTAGTCCCTAGTTGGACTACATACAGCATGGGTCTGGTACGAGGTGTATTGTAGGTCGAAACGCAACGCGGTATTATCTCTGAATTGAAAAACAGATTGAATAACATCAGCGAAGAAACAACTGTGAGGATTGTGAGGATTGTACAGAGAGGATTGTACAGACATGGGAAAATATAATGTTGGTGTTTTGTTCAGCTTTGCATGTAATTTTGTTGATAAAAAATAAAATCTAATAATAGTAAGAATTCTATGAATATTAATCATGATAATATGCCATTTAGCAGACGCCTTTATCCAAAGCGACTTACTGTCGTGCATGCATATGTCACGACGTGGCCCTTTGGGGGTGTATATCGTGGCTTCCCGCCTCTCTCACTCTCCCCATCGCAAGTTTTACGATAGGTCATAAATACCTGGTAGAAACTGCCATGCAGTACTGAGGGAGAGAGTACCAGAACAAAGAGCTTCTCTTAGTTTAAAACTCCCAATCCCCAAAATGGGAGAACTAAACAATATTTCTACTTTTGAGAATGTGGGAATGGTCCGTGGACACTTAAGGGACAGTCGTGTCGAGTGTGTTTCATTTGGTGATCTCATGAAGGACAGGAAACACACATAACTGTATCTTTTAAAGTGTACATTTCCCAGCTGTCAGGTTTTACATTTAAATATTGTGAAACGTATGTGATTAAACATGAAACTATTTGTAGTAATGTAGTAATTTGTTGTAATGTCATGTTAACCTTCTAAATGAGAGTATGGATTTTCATATAAAGCTGAACTAGTCAGTGGCCACGCCCCCGTGAGCCCAGACATCCCATTAGGTGTCATAGAACCACCCCTTCTTCCACAAGTATAAAACACCATCCTACAAAATATACATTAAGTCAGAGAACGCCGGGACGGAGTTCCCACATTGGAATGGCTACAATTCTATAGACCATTAGACCATACAGCTGTAGTTTTGGCTACACGGCTGGAAATGGTTCAACTCTGAGACTATCGATCACTACAGGAGCAAATTCTAGACGCATAATTACTAGTCTGCTGCTAGGAATGACATAAGTCTAGAACGAGAATACCGACAACCGCCGAAGCATCTATTCTTTGAGAACATTTCCAAATGGTACTCTGAAGTATCCATTATAACCACCGACAACCATGAAAGACATTGATGAACTCTACAGGATGATTGAGGATTTCAACAGAGAAGACAACAAAGACATACGAGCAGAAATATATACATTGCAATTATTCTCGAATGAGCGGCCGTTCATGTACAAAGGATTAGCATTTCAATGATTATAATTATCCACTGTGTGTAGTGGGTCCATTTTGTCTTTCCCGCTCTTTCTCAGTCCCCACCCCTTTCCTTTGTCTACCAAGCCGTCATATCGCCCACTAGGGACTTTTCTATCATTGTTAGTAAACAATATCTACTGTTTGTTTAAGTATTTCTGTGATTAGTTAGTTAGAAAATAAATAATTAAGCCAATTTGTATATTGCTGATTCATTATGGAAACTTAGGGTTGGTGCAGATATCCAAGAGTTTGCGATGTTTAGTAATGAGAACTGATGAGGTAACAATTAATAATTAATTAATTGAAGACTAATTGATCAGATATGTTCAGAAAACAGTTTCTGTGGTGCCCCGACTTCCTAGTGAAATTAATGTTTACATGATTTGTTTAATCACGTAATATTTAAACCTAGGAGCACTGATTTGATATAAATAAGTCTTCACATTTAATGATAGTCCAGACACGACACATTAATTTGTTGTATGGGTGGCCCCAACAAGAATCAAACCCACAACCCTTGGTGTTGTAAGCACCATGGCCTACAGGCAGACAGAACTTACCAGCTGAGCCCAGAGTTCTGTTGCTCCGGTTGAATCCTGCACTCCTGCCACCCTCCTCTCCCAGGTTGCTAGGCAAACCAGAGCCCAGTGCGTGAGACCAGGCTGTATCTTCTTCCACTGGGGGTCCGGAGGGCAGCGCCAAGGGCCCACTTTCTGGACCCTCACCTCCCTGCTCTGCAGATCTCTCCACTGAGACCCAGGAGAGGGACCATGAGGCCTCCTTGGAGCTTCCCTGGATGACTGAGGCTGAGGGTGGAGGGGCTAGAGCTCCAGTACCTGGTCTGGATGGAGGGAAAGAGTCTCTGCTGTCTGACCCAGCAGGGGAGCTGCTGACTGGTGGTTGAGTTGTGCTGCGACTGGCTCCTGACTGATCCTTCCTTGTGGTTCTCTCGTTGGATGGAGGGACTCTGATTATGGGTTTTCTGGTTCCAACGGGGAGACGGGTGAACTGGATCTTCCCTCCCGCCTCTTCGGAGGCCCCCTCAGCACTCCCCTCCTCTTTCACCATCACTCTCTCTCTCCCAACACTGGCCAGGCCATCTGCTCTAGTGGGAATATAATCCGGCTGGGGCGAGATCTCAACTTTTGATGGGGCCACATGTACCAACGTCCCCCCTTTGGGCTGAGTGGTGTCTGGGACAGCCTCCCGTCCTCCAGGGGTGGAGGAGGAGGCAGAGGACTGGCTCTCCGAGGCTGGGGTAGAGGTGAGCCGGGCTGGGGAGGACGAGGGCTCACCAGTGGGTGGTATATCATCTAGTTCCCCCAGCCCTAAGCTATCCCACCACCCATGACCCCATGAGAGTAAACCTGCAGGGGGAAGAAAGAGAAGAAGTTAGAGGAGGCAGTGGGAGAGATAGGATAGAGAAGGAAGGAGAAGAGGGAAGGGGCAGGAGCTGTAAGAAGAACGAGAGAGCGAGAGATCCTGCCAGAGCATAGCGGAGAGCATATTGTATATACACTGTGCTCCCTAAGATACAAAACCAATACCTCTAAGCTTTTGTCTTCTATTGTGCCTCTATTTCTTTTATGTTTTATAGTTTTACCATCCCAGAAAACCCTCCATTAGAAGAAAAGGCTTAAATAATGCAGGCAACAATGCCTAAGGTTCCTTTCTCTGTTAAACATGTATGCCTTTGAGTTGAATGGGGCCAGAGAACATATCTGTAATAATGAAGCTTAGACTACTGAAAAGGGCAGTAAAACAGTTTCTGACCCAGACTAACAGGCAAGCACACACTCACAAACACAGTGTCTCTTTCTCTCTTTTCTTTCTCTCTAGCTGTTTGTCTCAGTATCACAACCAAAATAAAGCAAAAAGTCCACACTAACCTGGAGCAGGAGAGCCAGGAGAACCGGTGGGCACAGTCCCGCTCTCAGTCCCCCCCGTAGTTCCCCTTCTCTCCACCTCTGGACTGCCTCTTCCTGGGGTACCTTCTGTCACCCCTGCCAGGTAGTTCCACGGCTTCCACATGGACTTCACTATCTTGGCCATCACCTTTAGACAGAGACCACCATACAGCCAATACAATGAATTTACTGTAATACAATTAACAATACTAGAGCCACAAAGTGCCAGTATGCCAAAGTACCCTGATTATACAGTACTTGTAATAAATCGATATTGTAAAAATGTAGCAACCTTTCTGTCAGTGGGGGCTGATAACTCCTCTTTCTGTGTGGTAGAACTTGGACCGTGGCTGGGCGTGGCTGGAGGTCTGAGGAAAACTCCAGAGTTAGGGTCCATGTCTCCCAGATCTCCCCAGGCTAGAGAGCTCTCTCCTGGGCTCAGCTGCAGGGTGACATACCCCTCAGAGGACTCTGAGGACCAGGGGTCTGAAGCTGAGAAGATCAACACATTGAATTACAGTAACAATAATCAACCAAAAGCAGGTGCTTTGGTCAAAAGGAATGCTCTATATGTGCAATATAATATCCTTTTAGATGTGGTTCAAGTTTCTTACAAGAGCGGGCCTCTTCCTCCAGATCAATCAATCCTGACCAGGTCGAAGGTGTGAGGTCACCAGAAGGTGAAAGGTTACGGCTCCCTGTGAAGATGGGAGAGAAGGGAGGATTATTCACAAAATGAGAAAAACCTTCTTGCCATTCAACCATGTTGAACACCCATTACTCTACATCTATCCATTCATCTCCACACCCACCTGTGGTCGGGGGGCTGCTGCTGGTCTCAGTAGCCAGGGAAAGGCTGCCTGTTCCTGGAGTGCCTGTGTCGCTGGGGCCGGTCAGGTAGCTCCAGGGCTTCCACAGAGACGTGTAGATTTTAGAGATGGGGCCTGGCTTCTTTACGTTCCCTGATGAAACCATGAGGAATTGAAGAGCATACATGTGCAGGAGACGTCACAACCCAATGAATGAACAATGACTGACGGTTCATGGTCAGTATGTGCAATACATACCTGTCTAATGAATCATCTCTCTCCTCTCTCTTACGCTCTCTTCCACTTCCTACAAGTCTATCCAGCACTTCCAGTGTAACAAGAGGATTCTAATATCCCACAACTCTTTGCATAATTTAGGAATATTTCTTAACAAAGGGACCAGCTATGCTATAGTAGTTTGCAACAGCGGTGGTCTCATGAATCAAATTATTTTCAAAAGCTTCCTCATGGAATTATTAGGTTGTCTTAACCAGTGTTGCTGTGGTTACATCCTTGGCAACGCATGTCACGGTGGGCAACAGCATCGTCATGCTTACTTCTCAAACCATCCATTTCAATGACATGGCGATTCAGTAGAGATGGTTAAATCATACTGTAGCTACACCTCTAAGAATCAGTGAATGGAGGAAAGGCCTTGGATGTTTTATCATCGTGATGTTACATTATGAACTTTGTGTTAATCAGTGACTCGTGTAAGAGAAGTTTCCATTTTAGCCTAACACTGACAATGTAACCTATGAACTTTGAACTCTTG
The DNA here is from genome assembly GCF_057628025.1 of Oncorhynchus mykiss. NCBI lineage: Eukaryota > Metazoa > Chordata > Actinopteri > Salmoniformes > Salmonidae > Oncorhynchus > Oncorhynchus mykiss. Next base: position 4,917,241 of record NC_143049.1, read on the forward strand.
GACTCCAGATCTGGACTTCATTCTCACCTCTGTAGCAATAGGCATCATAGAGTGGTGTGGCGTCCGTAGCATTAGCAGATCCGCTGCTGGTTGTGGTTTCACTGGTGTTGGGAACGACGGTCCAGACCCCTGGCTGGTCCCCTCCACAGCCCTGCCTGGGCTGGGTGATAGGGTAGCGGACACTGCCGTCAGAGAGCCAGCCTGGAGCACAGCTGTCCAGCCCAGCCTTCCAGGCCAGGTAGAGCTGCCCCACCGTGGCCAACTGTCCCCCCAGGGAGATGCAGCGTTCTGAGGCAGAGGGTAGAGTCAGACGCCCTGGGACCCATGAGTGGAATACCTCACCTGGATAGAGAGAGGTGGGTGGAGGGGGGAAGAGGGGATCGAGAGAGAGGAGGTTCTGACTCAGATATCTTTATTGTTCTTTCACAAGCCTACAAATTCACAAGGCAATATTATTAAAGTGACTCAGGAGTGGAAGTGAGATGTTTCTGTGTGTGTCTGCCTGTGTGTGTGTGTGTGGACATGTGTATGCGTGCGTGTGTGTCTCACCGTCCAGTTCCCCGGCGAAACAGTAGACATCAAACAGCTCATTAGGGTCTCTCTTCCCATAATTCCTCACACCAGCCGAGTACTCTTGTTGTCCATAGCAACCACGCTCTGGTGACTGGATGGGATAGCTGTGGAGATAATATTAATAGGATCAGAGTCAGAAAACTAGGCTCTGTGTTCGCACCAGATGTTCAAAATATCAAACTACGGCTGTCCTCCAAACAGTATGCGGTCTTCGTTGTATTGTGAGCGAGTGTTTGGATGTGACAGGGGTGACTGGGTCAGAGAGAGTGTTTGTGTGTGTGTGTGTGTGTGTGTGTGTGTGTGTGTGTGTGTGTGTGTGTGTGTGCCCACCGGACAGTCTGGTCGGAGAGCCATCCGGCAGCACAGTTTGCATAGCCATTGTAGAAAACTGCCCACAGCTGGGTCGGCGTGGCGATGAGGGCAGAGTTCTCCTGACAGACCCACTGGGCGTCATCGAATGAGAGGGCGTAACGGTCACTAGGAGACCGGTAATGGAACACAACACCTGAGAGGAGAGACACAGAGGTGAGGTGACAGACAGACACATTCTCTTTCTTCTCTCTCTCTCTCTCTCTCTCCCCCTCGCTTGTATTTTTCTCTTTCTTGCTCAACACCTCAAGGACACACACATACAGCACACGTATTCACAACAACAACAAAAACAAGCACTCAATTTGAGCAGCGTACGACACAGCCACACACAGGTTTGGGTTGTGATGCCAAGTGTGTATTTGTCTCAGACAAACAGATGGGAGCTTGTACAACCAATTAGATCATTAGGATGTTCATTCACTGGCGAAGGTCACCCAATGAAATGTTACTCTCCATGTGGCATTGTAAGACACTAAATGATTATGCTAATATTAACATCGGAATGTAGAAGATGTTTTTTCTCCCTTTTGTTCCCTCCCCTGCATCTGCAGCAGTATATCGGATGTCCGTGATATTGCCCGACTTTGACAGATTATACAGGTGCGCTGGTCGGCAACCAAATAGGTTCACCGTTCCCATTGGAAACAGATCAATTGGAAAACCGCTGTGCTCTTTTAGCTGCTTTTCATGGAAGAGCAGTCACAGGGTACTTGTCATTGGTATTCAATCCATGTGCTTAATATTAATGACAGTGTTACTGACTATTAGTCAGTTAATATGAACCCGTAATGACAACACAAACAGAAGCACAGAAAAGTAAGACTGGAGAAAGTAATTGTGATATTGATATGATGAATCAATGTAATTAGTGTTGAATGAGATAAAGGAGGCTTTGTCCCAACACTCAATGGGAAGGACCAATGGTCATTAAGTAAAAGGTCACATTTTCACACTGAGGTTTCTAAGATGCCATTAATGATCATTTGAAGGGACAAAGAGCTTGGTTATCCACCGTATGGATTTGTCGAGCTTTCAGAAATATAATAAGTAGGCTTTTTCACTATTGATGAACTCTACTCCACAACTGTAAAAAATGAGAAGTGACTCACAAAACACACTAATTCAAGAATTCAAAGAAGGTACTTCTTGTAATTGTTGCAAACAAAGATATACTGTATTAAATCGGAGAGAAAACTTCAATTACAACGACATGCAGTCAGTTACAGTATAAACTCCTCACCCATGACCACAAGGGGCAATACGTCTCGCTCGTAGTTGTCGCCCACGACAACCTGGCAGTGGTAGGTGCCTGTGTCGTTGCTACGGAGGCCTGAGATCTCCATGGTAGCATTTAGGTTGTTGGCAGCGTATCCAAGCAACCTGACCCGCCCAGCGAAAGCCTTATTCACCTTCACCACGTCACCTTTGGCAAAGAGTTACAAAATATGTTTGTTTTTTCTATGAAAGTGTATACTCTACATAATTTGGTCATAATGAATGACCTGTTTATTTCATAGTGTAATACAAAAATCCAAATGTGGCGTGTGTAAGTGTTGATTGAAATGAATATCCTACTGGTTGAAACAGTCTACGACCATGTTGGTTGAAACACTATCATTGAATCATTAGCTTTAATTTCAGACTATTGTTACTTTCTTTACCTTTGGCTGAGAGAACCATCTGCTCCAGGGGATCCCCCATTCCTCCACGCAGTACCCAGGTTCGGGTCCACTGGATATGGGGAGGCTGGCTAGAGGGGCTGGGCTCACTGGGCTTGTGGGTGAAGACGCAGGGGAGGTGAGCGAACCCGGCCAGTGGCTCTTGTACGGTAGGGTGGATGACTCTACGCATGTTCACTATGGAGGCTGCCTCGCTCACGCCTAAAGAGAGGAAGAAGAAGAGGCAGGGTGGATGACTCTACGCATGTTCACTATGGAGGCTGCCTCGCTCACGCCTAAGGAGAGGAAGAAGAAGAGGCAGGGTGGATGACTCCACGCATGTTCACTATGGAGGCTGCCTCACTCACGCCTAAGGAGAGGAAGAAGAAGAGGCAGGGTGGATGACTCTACGCATGTTCACTATGGAGGCTGCCTCGCTCACGCCTAAGGAGAGGAAGAAGAAGAGACAGGGTCATGAGGGAAAAAGAGAAGAAGAGACAGGGTCATGAGGGAAAAAGAGAAGAAGAGACAGGGTCATGAGGGAAAAAGAGAAGAAGAGACAGGGTCATGAGGGAAAAAGAGAAGAAGAGACAGGGTCATGAGGGAAAAAGAGAAGAAGAGACAGGGTCATGAGGGAAAAAGAGAAGAAGAGACAGGGTCATGAGGGAAAAAGAGAAGAGACAGGGTCATGAGGGAAAAAGAGAAGAAGAGACAAGGTCATGAGGGAAAAAGAGAAGAAGAGACAGGGTCATGAGGGAAAAAGGGAAGAAGAGACAGGGTCATGAGGGAAAAAGAGAAGAAGAGACAGGGTCATGAGGGAAAAAGAGAAGAAGAGACAGGGTCATGAGGGAAAAAGAGAAGAAGAGACATGGTCATGAGGGAAAAAGAGAAGAAGAGACAGGGTCATGAGGGAAAAAGAGAAGAAGAGACAGGGTCATGAGGGAAAAAGAGAAGAAGAGACAGGGTCATGAGGGAAAAAGAGAAGAAGAGACAGGGTCATGAGGGAAAAAGGGAAGAAGAGACAGGGTCATGAGGGAAAAAGAGAAGAAGAGACAGGGTCATGAGGGAAAAAGAGAAGAAGAGACAGGGTCATGAGGGAAAAAGAGAAGAAGAGACATGGTCATGAGGGAAAAAGAAAAGAAGAGACAGGGTCATGAGGGAAAAAGAGAAGAAGAGACAGGGTCATGAGGGAAAAAGAGAAGAAGAGACAGGGTCATGAGGGAAAAAGAGAAGAAGAGACAGGGTCATGAGGGAAAAAGGGAAGAAGAGATCAAATGTACTCCTATGCGTTCACTCAATATGGGGGCCTATCTACCCATCATTGGCTTGAATGGTAATTCTATTTCTATGTAAGATCCTCAAGTAAGCTAAGACAGACAGGAGTAATGGTTAGTTCCGTCAGTTTGGTCTATTAGAGCCAAGCCAATTACCTATTGAGAGAGCAGAAGAGGAATGAGAGGAGCTGAGATTCCAGGGAGCCATACTTAACCAGACCTCTGGGATTCATTACCAGAGTAACACTCAGAGAATGTTCCGGAACCCAACTCGGTGAAACTCCATTCCAGTAGAGGTGACACAACAGCACTGTGTAGAGTCACACACACACACACGCACGCACACACACACACACACACACACACACACACACACACACACACACACACACACACACACACACACACACACACACACACACACACACACACACACACACACACACACACACACACACACACACACACACACACACACACACACACACACACACACGTGCGTGCATGCACACGCACACACTTGACACATGGCTGGGTAGACAGATAATTAATTCCAATTTCAGTATGCTTATTTCATCACATTCATATCTGCATTCATGCACCTGCTTTCCCTCTCTCGCTCTCTTTCTCCTCTCTCTTTTTCTGTCCCCCATCCCCCTGTTTCTTTTCCCCCTCTTTCATTCTCTCCCCTCTCTACCACTAACCTCTCTGTCCCCCCTTTCCTCTCTTCTCCTTTCCCTCACTCCCTCTCCCCTCCCCTCCCCTCTCTTTGATTTGATTGGACGTAAATGTGTCGGGACGGTGTTTGCCGCACAAAGAACAGGGTTCATCACTCTGCAGGTGGGCATCAGTAGTTCGCTCACTCCAGATGCCGTGAGATACAGCCTCAGGGTAACCATGGAAATGGGAATACCGGTAAAGGCCAACTACAAGGCTCTCCCATCTGCATTTAGATTGGAATGTCTTCACTAGTGGAACCCCCCCCCCCCCCCTAGAGAGAATCCCCATGTCAGTATTCTAACAATCAGCTTTATCCCCAAGCCAGAAGTAATCACAAACATTGTTTGGTACGTGGAGAGAGAGAGAGACAGACAGAGAGATGAACACAGATAACTGTGAATGGAAAAACAGATGGAATTGACAGCAGAAAAAGGAAAGAGGGAGACTTCTAAAAATGGAAATAAGGGGGGTGATGACACGGAGGACTTTTACTGTCATCAACAGAAGCCGCTCTACTATTGTATGCTCGTCAGAGTGGCAAACCGTGTGTAGATCTTGCCAGTATTAGGCCTTACGAAGTGTCAATCAAGGATGTATTGTTCCTCTCATTTGTCTCATTCTTGTCCCTGCCTATTACTAATGGTTGACAAGTTTCATGCAGTGCAGCGCTGACATACAGGAGCCCTGACAGTGATATGAGAGAGAAGCACGTTATTCAGTCGTGTCTGTTCTGCTACTGCATAACTGTCTTCCTATTTGACGAGCCCGGCACAAGTGATGGTTCCTCAGCTTCATGTCAATAAGTGATAGATATACAATCACACACACACACATCAAAGCCCAGCAGAGTCAAAGACCTTGAGGCATTCTCTCCCAGCAAATGCATGCCTTTCCATCCCCCAGCCATCCATCTATTAGCTGGGATATCCATGGCAACAGCAGCTGGAGGATAGTGTCCAGATAGGTTGTGTGGTGTGTGGGGGAAGGTTAGGTAGGAGAGTGATATACCGTAACCTGTGAGTGGCCTCTGAGACCCTTCGTCCATCTGAGCAACAGAGAGCAATAACACACACGTACATGCACGCGTGTACCAGACACGCACGCACACACACACACACTCTCTCTCACACTCAATTACATTACAGTATCTGCTTTTGAGCCAAATCCCATTAAGTTCAAATAATGTAGACCATGACGGAGACGAAACGAGGAAAGGATGGTAACTACAGACGTAGGACCTTAATTTGATCACTCTTTTGTTGCTTACACTTTTCCTGGCAGGAAATGCAAACCTGTAGTGTATTAGAGGTTCTGAAAGGCTTCTAAAGTTTGTCATTTCCACTTTAATGTCAGATTTGATTAATCAAAAATTGTATCAATCCCTACAAAAAAGAATCCACATAATAATTCCCATTTCCTGTTGCTGAATGATTATTATTCTGCAGTAGCAAACTGGGTCAAATGAAGATCCTACATCTGTATCTAAGCCTATTGGGACACAGTCAGTTTGTGGTTCCTGTAACATCACAGGTTTTAACCACATGCTTAGATATACTTCCTGTTTTCGTTGCTCCAGCGCAGGACAATTTGACGCAGTGTAATTGAACAGACGGTCAACTAAATTACCATCAATGGGTCTGGAACAGTTCCAGCACACTCCCACAGAGCCTGTCTGCAAACATCCACATCGTGTTTCTCCGTTACAACATTCAAACTACACAATCAAAAAGTAGTAGCAGTCAACATTACTACTGATCCGAAACTTGTTCGCTCAGGCCACATTTTCGGCTTCTATTTTCCAAAAATTGTGCCTGGGATTTCCAGCAGCACCTCGTGTTGATGATGTGTTGTCCACCAGCTTCCCAGAAACTGAGGGCTGAAACCAGTGTGTCAGAATGAAGGATGAGCAGAAACTGAGGGCTGAAACCAGTGTGCATGTCAGAATGAAGGATGAGCAGAAACTGAGGGCTGAAACCAGTGTGCATGTCAGAATGAAGGATGAGCAGAAACTGAGGGCTGAAACCAGTGTGTCAGAATGAAGGATGAGCAGAAACTGAGGGCTGAAACCAGTGTGCATGTCAGAATGAAGGATGAGCAGAAACTGAGGGCTGAAACCAGTGTGTCAGAATGAAGGATGAGCAGAAACTGAGGGCTGAAACCAGTGTGTCAGAATGAAGGATGAGCAGAAACTGAGGGCTGAAACGAGTGGATGAGCACAGATAAGAGCACTCACCTAGGCCAGCACACAGAAGCAGCAGCAGAGACGGGACAGCCTGTCGACCAGGTACATGCACAGCCACAGCCATCCTGGACCTGCAAAGAGAGAGAGAGAGAGGGGGGGGGGGGGGGGGGGGGGGAGAGAGAGAGGGAGAGAGGGGGTGAAAGAGAGGCAGAGAGGGGAGAGAGTGAGAGGGGGATAGACGGGGACAGAGACCATTAAGATTCACGTTGCATGGTTAAAGTAGTATTTGTCTGTCAATCTCTCACTCTCTCTCTTCCACTTCTCCCCAGGTACATTCTGTAGGTCAATGGGCTATGAGCACGTACACTGTGTGTGTTCCGTGTGTCCTGTCCTGTATGTGTACCTCGTGTTGCATCCCCTCACCAAAGAGTGAGCTGCATAGATATTAAAAGCTTATTTTGTCTCCATTCTTCTATTGTATTATGCAAGAGGACAGAATCTTTGCGCTACGCCCTGTTGAGCTGCTAGATCACTTTCAATGTGCGCAGACATGGCGACCTTTGACCTATTATCCATGTTGGAAATCCTGAACCACATGAGGAATGAGCCTCTGGCAGAGAGGGAGTCGTGCAGAGAGCCTGGCTGCGTGCCCAACCCCTCTCAGTCAACACAGAAAGACAAGACAGAAGTAACATTGACAGTAGAGCATCTAAGAATGGCTGAGGGGGATGGAGCATTCAAAGAAATGGAATGTGGGTTTGGTATCTTTGTGGTATAGGAGGAAACTGTGCAAACTGACAATAACGTTTTATTCCATCTTTCTCCCATTCCTGAAAATGCGTCGCCTCTTCGCCTACTGTACAGCCACGCTTGCAATACAATCAGCTCTGAATTTAAATGGCTTAGAGGACATGTCCATAGGATGAGGAAAATCAGTCGAGCATTCAAAGGGTGTATAGACAAGCTACGTAAAGATCAAATGATTTGTGCGAAGAACTGGCAACTGGGAAATCCTGTGTTCAGACGGTTTTGCATGTACCAGGGCAACTCCAGCTGTATACTAACCAGCCTCACCCTACTGACTACAGCCATTGGATGTCGTTGATGCCCTCTTCTAAGACTCCTTTCTGCACGTCTTCCCTTATTTCACAACCAGAGTTGTCTTAGGCGGAGAAAATAACTCAAAGAGGCTCTAGACTGTGTCGGTGAATGGGGCTGTCCATTCTGAATGTATGGGCTGACTACAAGACATTCAAAGAGGGCCGACAGAGCACACAGTAGAGATCTAACCAGGCAACCACCACTGTGATAGACAGGTCTGGGAGAAGGGAGATACAGTCTTGCTCTGTGTTGAGCTGCTGTCCATCAGTGCAGAACAGCAAAGGCCCTGAACTCATGCCTTAGCTATCATGACTTCAGCAGGAAAGGAAGCCTATCCCCCCCTCCCACCCCCCTGCCTCAAAGCATTCCACCAAGTCTTTCAGTGGGATTCTCCCTTAAAGCTTGCTATGGAGGATTTCCGGCACTTCCAAACCTAAATGGAAATTGAAGGATGAAACTGCTATGCGCCACAAGAGAAATTGAAAACCAGTGAAATACACAGCATTGATCCATCCATCTTTCCACCCCATGTTTGTGTAAGGAAGGGGGACACCTCTAAATTACTCCCTACGATCGCATACATCTAGTGGGCATGAGCTCTCTCCCCGGCCCGCTCTCATTACCACAGATATGAGCAGGCTTGTGTGTGTGTGTGTGTGTGTGTGTGTGTGTATCTCTACAGTATACGCCTTCCAACTCAGCTCAGACTCACATAAATAGAGTCAGCAGTGACTGAGGGCCGTTCAGTCCCTTCAGTTAATCAACCCACTGGCTGCTCCGGTCTGGATTCATGATACACAGGCACCTGAGAACACTTCATCTGTCTCAGTGACACACACAAACACACACAAATTACCACCAGCCCAGTGGGAATGCTCTTTCCCAGAGGAGGCAAGAAAAGCAACGTGCGCACACACACGCCATGCTGACACACGTCACACATACAACACATAACAAACCCCGTATGTTCTTTGTGGGATCTGCTGTCCCCTCTACCTGGCCGTGGATAGAGTCTCGCTCTAGTCTCCTTCCACTGGCAGAGGACCTACACGGCCTTCAGAGAGTATTCACACCCCTTTTTCCACTTTTTCTTCTGTTACAGCCTGAATTGAAAATGGATTCAATTGAGATTTTGTGTGACTGGCCTACACGCAATACCCCATAATGTCAATACCCCATAATGTCAATACCCCATAATGTCAATACCCATAATGTCAATACCCCATAATGTCAATACCCCATAATGTCAATACCCCATAATGTCAAAGTGGAAGTATGTGTTTTTATATATATATATTTTTTTACAAAAGAATACAAAATGAAAAGCCGAAATGTCTTGAGTCAATAAGTATTCAACCCCTTTGTTATGGAAAGCCTAACTAAGTTCAGGAGTAAAAATGTGCTTAACAAGTCACATTATAAGTTGCATGGACACACTCTGTGTGCAATAATAGTGTGTTTAACGTGATTTACACTGAGTATCCCTTTGAGCATGATGAAATTATTAATTACACTTTGGATGGTGTATCAGCACACCTTGTCACTAAAAAGATACAGGCGTCCTTCCTAACTCAGTTGCTGGAGAGGAAGGAAACTGCTCAGGGATTTCACAATGAGGCCAATGATGACTTTAAAACAGTTACAGAGTTGAATGGCTGTGATAGGAGAAAACTGAGGATGGGATCAACAACATTGTAGTTACTCCACAATACTTACAAATGACAGAGTGAAAAGAAGGAAGCCAGAATATTCCAAAACAATCCTGTTGGCAATAAAGTGCTAAAGTAAAACTGTAAAAAATGTGGCAAAGAATTCACTTTATATTTGGGGAAAATCCAACACAGCACGTCACTGAGTACCACGCTTCATATTTTCAAGCATGGTGGTGGCTGCATCATGTTATGGGTATGCTTCTTATCTGCAAGAACTAGGTTGTTGTTGTTGTTTTTTTTGGGGGGGGGGGGGGGTAAAAATAAACGGAATAGAGCTAAAAATCCTAGAGGAAAACCTGGTTTAGCATGCTTTTCAACAGACACTGGGTGGAATGTTCACCTTTCAGAGGGAGAATAACCTAAAACACAAATTCAAACATACACTGGAGTTGCTTATCAAGACAACATTGAATGTTCCTGAGTGGCCAAATTACAGTTTTGACTTACAGTGCATTCAGAAAGTATCACCTTACAGCCTTCTTCAAAAAAAAAAAATTATCATCAATTTACATAAAATACCCCATAATGACGAAACAAAAATAGGTTTTGCAAATGTATTAAAATAAAAAACTGAAATATTGTATTTATATAAGTATTCAGACACTTTGCTATGAGACTCAAAACTGATCAATGTTTCCATAGATGTTTCTACAACTTGATTGGAGTCCACTTGTGGTAAATTCAATTGATTGGACATGATTTGGAAAGGCACACACCTGTCTATATAAGGTCCCACAGTTGACAGTGTATGTCAGAGAAAAAATCAAGTCATGAGGTCGAAGGAATTGTCCGTAGAGCTCAGAGACGGGATTGTGTCAAGGCACAGATCTGGGGAAGGATACCAAAAAAAATGTCTGCAACATTGAAGGTCCCAAAGAACACAGTGGTCTCCCTCATTCTTAAATGGAAGTTTGGAACCACCGAGACTCTTCCTAGAGCTGGCTGCCCAGCCAAACTGAGCAATCGGGGGAGAAGGGCATTGGTCAGGGAGGTGACCAAGAACCTGATGGTCACTCGGACAGAGCTCTAGAGTTCCACTGTGGAGATGGGAGAACCTTCCAGAAGGACAACCATCTCTGCAGCACTCCACCAATCAGGCCATTATGGTAGAGTAGCCAGACAGAAGCCACTCCCCAGTAAAAGGCACATGACAGTCCACTTGGAGTTTGCCAAAAGGCACCTAAATGACTCTCAGACCATGAGAAACAATATTCTCTGGTCTGATGAAACCACGATTGAACTCTTTGGCCTGACTGCAAAGCGTCATGTCTGGAGGAACCCTGGCATCATCCCTAACGTGAAGCATGGTGGTGTCAGGACCTCAGACTGGGGTGAAGGTTTACCTACCAACAGGACAACGACCCTAAGCAATTGGCCAAGACAACGCAGGATTGGCTTCGTGACAAGTCTCTGAATGTCCTTGAGTGGCCAGAGCCCGTACTTGAACCCTGTACGGGCTCTGTGCAGTAACATTCCCCATCCAATCTCACAGTCTGAGAGTATCTGCAGAGCAGAATGGGAGAAACTCCCCAAATACAGGTGTGCCAAGCATCATAGCCAAGAAGACTCGAGGCTGTAATCACTGCCAAAGGTGCTTCAACAACTGAGTAAAGAGCCTGAATACTTATGTAAATTTGATATTTTATTTATTTATTATTTTATTTTTATTTTTTTCATATGCAAAAGTTTCTAAAAAACAGTTTTTGTCATTATGGGGTATTGATGAGGGGAAAAAACTATATAATCAATTTTAGAATAAAGCTGTAATTTAACAAAATGTGGAAAAAGTAAAGGGGTCTGAATACTTTCTGAAAGTCTGTCTAGCAATGATCAACAACCAACTTGACAGAGCTTAAATAATTTTTTAAAAGATAATGTGCAGTGTGCAATCCAGGTATGCAAAGCTTTTAGAGACTTGCCCAGAATGACTCACAGCTACCAAAGGTGATTCTAACATGTATTGACACAGGGGTGTGAATACGTACACTACCAGTGAAAAGTTTTAGAACACTTACTCATTCAAGGGTTTTTCTTAATTTGACTATTTTCTACATTGTAGAATAATAGTGAAGACATCAGAACTGTGAAATAACACATATGGAATCATGCAGTAACCAAAAAAACTGTAACACAAATTAAAACACAATGAAAACACAAATGTAACATATTTTATATTTCAGATTCTTCAAATAATCACCCTTTGCCTTGATGACAGTTTTACACACTCTCGGCATTCTCGCAAACAGCTTCACCTGGAAGGCTTTTCCAACATTCTTGAAGGAGTTCCCACAAATGCTGAGCACTTGTTGGCTGCTTTTCGTTTACCCTGCGGTCCAACTCATCCCAAACCATCTCAATTTGGTTGTGGTCAAGTGATTGTGGAGAGCAGGTCATCTGATGCATCACTCTCCTTCTTGGTCTAATAGCCTTTACACAGCCTGGAGGTGTGGTGGGTCATTGTACTCTTGGCAAACAAATGATAGTCCCACTAAGCGCAAACCAGATGGGATGACGTATCAGGCTGTAACAACAACATTTGGAATATCAAGGGGTATAAGTCAAGGGGTATGAATACTTTGGGAAGGCACTGCAAGTCTCAATGCCTCCTGGGAAAAGGAGGAGGTCAGTAACTGTTCAATAGTGTTTCATGAGTTAATTAAGAGGACACACTTTCGTTGACAACAACAACCTGGGGAAAAGATTGCAGGCCCCGGTTGATGCAACAGACTATTAAACTTCCCTTGATATTTCATTACATGTCAATCTAGGAAGAGATGAAAGAAGAGAAACAAAGAGGACGACAATGGAACGTTCAGTCATGATGACTGTGTGTGTGTGTGTGTGTGTGTGTGCCTGTGTAAGTGTTTCTCTTTTATAGAGCATAGAGCATAGAGCATAGCATTGTTTTATAAAGAGAAACCGTTTCATAAAGCAAAACTGTCAGACGTTGCGTCATGTTTTTTTACTCTCGCTGGGGACCTGGCAGCTGAAAATGACTTTCCTCTCTTTCCTCCTCCTTAATCATGTCTTACAAAAACAATGACCTCTTCAGAGCGGCGGAGGGCTCCAAATGATGGACAGACTAAGTGAGGGGTAGAGAGGAGAGGCGAGGGCCACTTTCAAACCAACTAGTAAAATAATGCCAAATCGAACTGCCAATTTGAAATTTAAAAGCTCTTTGAAAATGGACAGGCTGGCACAGTGCTATTCGCTATAATGCTATTCGCATTGCTGTGATACAGTGTGGACTGGGGCTGTACCTCACAGGTGGTCTTGCGCTTTGACATTGAGGATGGGTTTTAATTGCTATACTTCTAGGAGCAGAACATTGTTTGTGCCATCATTTTGAAAAGGTAATGTGCTAGGTAATATTTGATCATCTGTGAGAACATCATTCTTTATCCCTATAGGCTCAGCATGGCATTGTGACATAATAACAGGAAAGACTAAATGACTCAGCAACAGAAAAACCTAAGCCACGGGCACATTTGTCTAGGAAATAGGAAGTAGACAAAGAATTGCACAGTAATTACTTAAGACATTATCAGAAGTAGCTACCCGACTACAACTCCCCTCCACCCGCCAAATCCAAATCCTCATCTGAAGATCTGAACACCAGGAAAGGTAATGGAGCTGAATCAGGCATTATTCTCTCCCTGCTACCCTCCCCCAGGTATTTTGATCTGTGTGTTTGCCTAGTGACACACACACTTTCCACTTGTGTGTCGAATAAGTCTGGTGAATAATCACACTCAAAACAGCTAATGACTCATGAAATGCTGCTGGTGGGAATCGTGAGAAGAGAGAGGCTCTAAAAGGAGCAACGTGGTCTCAGGGAAATGGGTATTATTCTGGGACACTCCATTTAGTATGATGTTACGTTAGGTTAGGTTCAATTATAAATGGAATAGCGGTCTTCCAATAGCATACCTGGCCATACAATAGCATATGAATTAGAATATATAGTACTATACATCTTACCTGGCCATACAATAGCATATGAATTAGAATATATAGTACTATACATCTTACCTGGCCATACAATAGCATACGAATTAGAATATATAGTACTATACATCTTACCTGGCCATACAATAGCATATGAATTAGAATATATAGTACTATACATCTTACCTGGCCATACAATAGCATACGAATTAGAATATATAGTACTATACATCTTACCTGGCCATACAATAGCATATGAATTAGAATATATAGTACTATACATCTTACCTGGCCATACAATAGCATACGAATTAGAATATATAGTACTATACATCTTACCTGGCCATACAATAGCATATGAATTAGAATATATAGTACTATACATCTTACCTGGCCATACAATAGCATACGAATTAGAATATATAGTACTATACATCTTACCTGGCCATACAATAGCATACGAATTAGAATATATAGTACTATACATCTTACCTGACCATACAATAGCATATGAATTAGAGGATATATAGTACTATACATCTTACCTGACCATACAATAGCATATGAATTAGAATATATAGTACTATACATCTTACCTGGCCATACAATAGCATACGAATTAGAATATATAGTACTATACATCTTACCTGGCCATACAATAGCATATGAATTAGAATATATAGTACTATACATCTTACCTGGCCATACAATAGCATACGAATTAGAATATATAGTACTATACATCTTACCTGGCCATACAATAGCATACGAATTAGAATATATAGTACTATACATCTTACCTGACCATACAATAGCATATGAATTAGAGGATATATAGTACTATACATCTTACCTGACCATACAATAGCATATGAATTTGAATATATAGTACTATACATCTTACCTGGCCATACAATAGCATACAAATTAGAGGATATATAGTACTATACATATCATATGAATTGGGTGATGTAAGTTATCATATGTCTTGGAGAACGTATAGTATTATATGTCTTTCTCTGAGACCAGCTTGTTTGTTGCATTGTAACAACAATGGAGAATTTACATTGGTGGTGAGGTGAACTAACAACAAAGGTTACGATCATTCACTTCTAAAGTTGGGGGAACTAAAAGGACAAAGGTGAGGTGAATTGGGTTAAGTTTAGAATAAGGGTTAGGGGAAGGGGTCAGCTAAAATTCTACAGTTGTTCCAAACGTGACTCGAACATGCAACATTTGGAATGCTAGATGGTCGCGGATTACGACCACCCATCCTCCCCGACCAACCTCCCTACTTTTGTTTCTGTCTAAAGTAACTAGTCCATTTGTAGGTATCAAACGCCTTGGAGGTGCTCAGAAATACAGAGAGTAAGTTTCGTATGGCTCTGAGACCAGGCTGAGAGGAAAGGAGAGGTGAGTAGAGGAATCAGGGAGGAATCAGAGAAATACGGAGAGTAAGTTTCGTATGGCTCTGAGACCAGGCTGAGAGGAAAGGAGAGGTGAGTAGAGGAATCAGGGAGGAATCAGAGAAATACGGAGAGTAAGTTTCGTATGGCTCTGAAACCAGGCTGAGAAAAAAGGAGAGGTGAGTAGAGGAATCAGAGAGGAATCAGAGAAATACGGAGAGTAAGTTTCGTATGGCTCTGAGACCAGGCTGAGAGGAAAGGAGAGGTGAGTAGAGGAATCAGGGAGGAATCAGAGAAATATGGAGAGTAAGTTTCGTATGGCTCTGAAACCAGGCTGAGAGGAAAGGAGAGGTGAGTAGAGGAATCAGAGAGGAATCAGAGAAATACGGAGAGTAAGTTTCGTATGGCTCTGAGACCAGGCTGAGAGGAAAGGAGAGGTGAGAAGAGGAATCAGAGAAATACGGAGAGTAAGTTTCGTATGGCTCTGAAACCAGGCTAAGAGGAAAGGAGAGGTGAGTAGAGGAATCAGGGAGGAATCAGAGAAATACGGAGAGTAAGTTTCGTATGGCTCTGAGACCAGGCTGAGAGGAAAGGAGAGGTGAGTAGAGGAATCAGGGAGGAATCAGAGACATACGGAGAGTAAGTTTCGTATGGCTCTGAGACCAGGCTGAGAGGAAAGGAGAGGTGAGTAGAGGAATCAGGGAGGAATCAGAGAAATACGGAGAGTAAGTTTCGTATGGCTCTGAGACTAGGCTGAGAGGAAAGGAGAGGTGAGTAGAGGAATCAGAGAAATACGGAGAGTAAGTTTCGTATGGCTCTGAGACCAGGCTGAGAGGAAAGGAGAGGTGAGTAGAGGAATCAGAGAGGAATCAGAGAAATACGGAGAGTAAGTTTCGTATGGCTCTGAGACCAGGCTGAGAGGAAAGGAGAGGTGAGTAGAGGAATCAGGGAGGAATCAGAGAGGAATCAGAGAAATACGGAGAGTAAGTGTCGTATGGCTCTGAGACCAGGCTGAGAGGAAAGGAGAGGTGAGTAGAGGAATCAGAGAGGAATCAGAGAAATACGAAGAGTAAGTTTCGTATGGCTCTGAGACGAGGCTGAGAGGAAAGGAGAGGTGAGTAGAGGAATCAGAGAAATACGGAGAGTAAGTTTCGTATGGCTCTGAGACCAGGCTGAGAGGAAAGGAGAGGTGAGTAGAGGAATCACAGAGGAATCAGAGAAATACGGAGAGTAAGTTTCGTATGGCTCTGAGACCAGGCTGAGAGGAAAGGAGAGGTGAGTAGAGGAATCAGAGAAATACGGAGAGTAAGTGTCGTATGGCTCTGAGACCAGGCTGAGAGGAAAGAAGAGGTGAGTAGAGGAATCAGAGAGGAATCAGAGAAATACGGAGAGTAAGTTTCGTTTGGCTCTGAGACCAGGCTGAGAGGAAAGGAGAGGTGAGTAGAGGAATCAGAGATGAATCAGAGAAATACGGAGAGTAAGTTTCGTTTGGCTCTGAGACCAGGCTGAGAGGAAAGGAGAGGTGAGTAGAAGAATCAGAGAGTAATCAGAGAAATACGGAGAGTAAGTTTCGTTTGGCTCTGAGACCAGGCTGAGAGGAAAGGAGAGGTGAGTAGAGGAACAAGGGGGAATCAGAGAAATACGGAGAGTAAGTTTCGTTTGGCTCTGAGACAAGGCTGAGAGGAAAGGAGAGGTGATTAGAGGAACAAGGGGGGAATCAGAGAAATACGGAGAGTAAGTTTCATATGGCTCTGAGACCAGGCTGAGAGGAAAGTAGAGGTGAGTAGAGGAATCAGAGAAATACGGAGAGTAAGTGTCGTATGGCTCTGAGACCAGGCTGAGAGGAAAGGAGAGGTGAGATGAGGAATCAGAGAGGAATCAGAGAAATACGGAGAGTAAGTTTCGTTTGGCTCTGAGACCAGGCTGAGAGGAAAGGAGAGGTGAGTAGAGGATTCAGAGAGGAATCAGAGAAATACGGAGAGTAAATTTCGTTTGGCTCTGAGACCAGGCTGAGAGGAAAGGAGAGGTGAGTAGAGGAATCAGAGAGTAATCAGAGAAATACGGAGAGTAAGTTTCGTTTGGCTCTGAGACCAGGCTGAGAGGAAAGGAGAGGTGAGTAGAGGAACAAGGGGAGAATCAGAGAAATACGGAGAGTAAGTTTCGTTTGGCTCTGAGACCAGGCTGAGAGGAAAGGAGAGGTGAGTAGAGGAACAAGGGGGGAATCAGAGAAATACGGAGAGTAAGTTTCATATGGCTCTGAGACCAGGCTGAGAGGAAAGGAGAGGTGAGTAGAGGAATCAGAGAAATACGGAGAGTAAGTTTAGTATGGCTCTGAGACCAGGCTGAGAGGAAAGGAGAGGTGAGTAGAGGAATCAGAGAGGAATCAGAGAAATACGGAGAGTAAGTTTCGTATGGCTCTGAGACCAGGCTGAGAGGAAAGGAGAGGTGAGTAGAGGAATCCGGGAGGAATCAGAGAGGAATCAGAGAAATACGGAGAGTAAGTTTCGTATGGCTCTGAGACCAGGTTGAGAGGAAAGGAGAGGTGAGTAGAGGAATCAGGGAGGAATCAGAGAAATACGGAGAGTAAGTTTCGTATGGCTCTGAGACCAGGCTGAGAGGAAAGAAGAGGTGAGTAGAGGAATCAGGGAGGAATCAGAGAAATACGGAGAGTAAGTTTCGTATGGCTCTGAGACCAGGCTGAGAGGAAAGGAGAGGTGAGTAGAGGAATCAGAGAGGAATCAGAGAAATACGGAGAGTAAGTTTCGTATGGCTCTGAGACCAGGCTGAGAGGAAAGGAGAGGTGAGTAGAGGAATCAGGGAGGAATCAGAGACATACGGAGAGTAAGTTTCGTATGGCTCTGAGACCAGGCTGAGAGGAAAGGAGAGGTGAGTAGAGGAATCAGGGAGGAATCAGAGAAATACGGAGAGTAAGTTTCGTATGGCTCTGAGACCAGGCTGAGAGGAAAGGAGAGGTGAGTAGAGGAACAAGGGGGGAATCAGAGAAATACGGAGAGTAAGTTTCGTATGGCTCTGAGACCAGGCTGAGAGGAAAGGAGAGGTGAGTAGAGGAATCAGAGAAATACGGAGAGTAAGTTTCGTATGGCTCTGAGACTAGGCTGAGAGGAAAGGAGAGGTGAGTAGAGGAATCAGAGAAATACGGAGAGTAAGTTTCGTATGGCTCTGAGACCAGGCTGAGAGGAAAGGAGAGGTGAGTAGAGGAATCAGAGAGGAATCAGAGAAATACGGAGAGTAAGTTTCGTATGGCTCTGAGACCAGGCTGAGAGGAAAGGAGAGGTGAGTAGAGGAATCAGGGAGGAATCAGAGAGGAATCAGAGAAATAAGGAGAGTAAGTGTCGTATGGCTCTGAGACCAGGCTGAGAGGAAAGGAGAGGTGAGTAGAGGAATCAGAGAGGAATCAGAGAAATACGAAGAGTAAGTTTCGTATGGCTCTGAGACGAGGCTGAGAGGAAAGGAGAGGTGAGTAGAGGAATCAGAGAAATACGGAGAGTAAGTTTCGTCTGGCTCTGAGACCAGGCTGAGAGGAAAGGAGAGGTGAGTAGAGGAATCACAGAGGAATCAGAGAAATACGGAGAGTAAGTTTCGTATGGCTCTGAGACCAGGCTGAGAGGAAAGGAGAGGTGAGTAGAGGAATCAGAGAAATACGGAGAGTAAGTGTCGTATGGCTCTGAGACCAGGCTGAGAGGAAAGAAGAGGTGAGTAGAGGAATCAGAGAGGAATCAGAGAAATACGGAGAGTAAGTTTCGTTTGGCTCTGAGACCAGGCTGAGAGGAAAGGAGAGGTGAGTAGAGGAATCAGAGATGAATCAGAGAAATACGGAGAGTAAGTTTCGTTTGGCTCTGAGACCAGGCTGAGAGGAAAGGAGAGGTGAGTAGAAGAATCAGAGAGTAATCAGAGAAATACGGAGAGTAAGTTTCGTTTGGCTCTGAGACCAGGCTGAGAGGAAAGGAGAGGTGAGTAGAGGAACAAGGGGGGAATCAGAGAAATACGGAGAGTAAGTTTCGTTTGGCTCTGAGACAAGGCTGAGAGGAAAGGAGAGGTGATTAGAGGAACAAGGGGGGAATCAGAGAAATACGGAGAGTAAGTTTCATATGGCTCTGAGACCAGGCTGAGAGGAAAGTAGAGGTGAGTAGAGGAATCAGAGAAATACGGAGAGTAAGTGTCGTATGGCTCTGAGACCAGGCTGAGAGGAAAGGAGAGGTGAGTAGAGGAATCAGAGAGGAATCAGAGAAATACGGAGAGTAAGTTTCGTTTGGCTCTGAGACCAGGCTGAGAGGAAAGGAGAGGTGAGTAGAGGATTCAGAGAGGTATCAGAGAAATACGGAGAGTAAATTTCGTTTGGCTCTGAGACCAGGCTGAGAGGAAAGGAGAGGTGAGTAGAGGAATCAGAGAGTAATCAGAGAAATACGGAGAGTAAGTTTCGTTTGGCTCTGAGACCAGGCTGAGAGGAAAGGAGAGGTGAGTAGAGGAACAAGGGGAGAATCAGAGAAATACGGAGAGTAAGTTTCGTTTGGCTCTGAGACCAGGCTGAGAGGAAAGGAGAGGTGAGTAGAGGAACAAGGGGGGAATCAGAGAAATACGGAGAGTAAGTTTCATATGGCTCTGAGACCAGGCTGAGAGGAAAGGAGAGGTGAGTAGAGGAATCAGAGAAATACGGAGAGTAAGTTTAGTATGGCTCTGAGACCAGGCTGAGAGGAAAGGAGAGGTGAGTAGAGGAATCAGAGAGGAATCAGAGAAATACGGAGAGTAAGTTTCGTATGGCTCTGAGACCAGGCTGAGAGGAAAGGAGAGGTGAGTAGAGGAATCCGGGAGGAATCAGAGAGGAATCAGAGAAATACGGAGAGTAAGTTTCGTATGGCTCTGAGACCAGGCTGAGAGGAAAGGAGAGGTGAGTAGAGGAATCAGGGAGGAATCAGAGAAATACGGAGAGTAAGTTTCGTATGGCTCTGAGACCAGGCTGAGAGGAAAGAAGAGGTGAGTAGAGGATTCAGGGAGGAATCAGAGAAATACGGAGAGTAAGTTTTGTATGGCTCTGAGACCAGGCTGAGAGGAAAGGAGAGGTGAGTAGAGGAATCAGAGAAATACGGAGAGTAAGTTTCGTATGGCTCTGAGACCAGGCTGAGAGGAAAGGAGAGGTGAGTAGAGGAATCAGAGAGGAATCAGAGAAATACGGAGAGTAAGTTTCGTTTGGCTCTGAGACCAGGCTGAGAGGAAAGGAGAGGTGAGTAGAGGAATCAGGGAGGAATCAGAGAAATACGGAGAGTAAGTTTCGTATGGCTCTGAGACGAGGCTGAGAGGAAAGGAGAGGTGAGTAGAGGATTCAGAGAAATACGGAGAGTAAGTTTCGTATGGCTCTGAGACCAGGCTGAGAGGAAAGTAGAGGTGAGTAGAGGAATCAGAGAGGTATCAGAGAAATACGGAGAGTAAGTTTCGTATGGCTCTGAGACCAGGCTGAGAGGAAAGGAGAGGTGAGTAGAGGAATCAGGGAGGAATCAGAGAAATACGGAGAGTAAGTTTCGTATGGCTCTGAGACCAGGCTGAGAGGAAAGGAGAGGTGAGTAGAGGAATCAGGGAGGAATCAGAGAAATACGGAGAGTAAGTTTCGTATGGCTCTGAGACGAGGCTGAGAGGAAAGGAGAGGTTAGTAGAGGAATCAGAGAAATACGGAGAGTAAGTTTCGTATGGCTCTGAGACCAGGCTGAGAGGAAAGGAGAGGTGAGTAGAGGATTCAGAGAGGAATCAGAGAAATACGGAGAGTAAGTTTCGTATGGCTCTGAGACCAGGCTGAGAGGAAAGGAGAGGTGAGTAGAGGAATCAGGGAGGAATCAGAGAAATACGGAGAGTAAGTTTCGTATGGCTCTGAGACCAGGCTGAGAGGAAAGGAGAGGTGAGTAGAGGAATCAGGGAGGAATCAGAGAAATACGGAGAGTAAGTTTCGTATGGCTCTGAGAGCAGGCTGAGAGGAAAGGAGAGGTGAGTAGAGGAATCAGAGAAATACGGAGAGTAAGTTTCGTATGGCTCTGAGACCAGGCTGAGAGGAAAGGAGAGGTGAGTAGAGGAATCAGAGAGGAATCAGAGAAATATGGAGAGTAAGTTTCGTATGGCTCTGAGACCAGGCTGAGAGGAAAGGAGAGGTGAGTAGAGGAATCAGGGAGGAATCAGAGAAATACGGAGAGTAAGTGTCGTATGGCTCTGAGACTAGGCTGAGAGGAAAGGAGAGGTGAGTAGAGGAATCAGAGAGGAATCAGAGAAATACGAAGAGTACGTTTCGTATGGCTCTGAGACCAGGCTGAGAGGAAAGGAGAGGTGAGTAGAGGAATCAGAGAAATACGGAGAGTAAGTGTCGTATGGCTCTGAGACCAGGCTGAGAGGAAAGGAGAGGTGAGTAGAGGAATAAGAGAGGAATCAGAGAAATACGGAGAGTAAGTTTAGTTTGGCTCTGAGACCAGGCTGAGAGGAAAGGAGAGGTGAGTAGAGGAATCACAGAGGAATCAGAGAAATACGGAGAGTAAGTTTCGTTTGGCTCTGAGACCAGGCTGAGAGGAAAGGAGAGGTGAGTAGAGGAATCAGAGAGTAATCAGAGAAATACGGAGAGTAAGTTTCGTTTGGCTCTGAGACCAGGCTGAGAGGAAAGGAGAGGTGAGTAGAGGAACAAGGGGGGAATCAGAGAAATACGGAGAGTAAGTTTCATATGGCTCTGAGACCAGGCTGTTAGGAAAGGAGAGGTGAGTAGAGGAATCAGGGAGGAATCAGAGAAATACGGAGAGTAAGTTTCGTATGGCTCTGAGACCAGGCTGAGAGGAAAGGAGAGGTGAGTAGAGGAATCAGGGAGGAATCAGAGAAATACGGAGAGTAAGTTTCGTATGGCTCTGAGACCAGGCTGAGAGGAAAGGAGAGGTGAGTAGAGGAATCAGGGAGGAATCAGAGAAATACGGAGAGTAAGTTTCGTATGGCTCTGAGACGAGGCTGAGAGGAAAGGAGAGGTTAGTAGAGGAATCAGAGAAATACGGAGAGTAAGTTTCGTATGGCTCTGAGACCAGGCTGAGAGGAAAGGAGAGGTGAGTAGAGGAATCAGAGAGGAATCAGGGAAATACGGAGCGTAAGTTTCGTATGGCTCTGAGACCAGGCTGAGAGGAAAGGAGAGGTGAGTAGAGGAATCAGAGAAATACGGAGAGTAAGTTTAGTATGGCTCTGAGACCAGGCTGAGAGGAAAGGAGAGGTGAGTAGAGGAATCAGAGAGTAATCAGAGAAATACGGAGAGTAAGTTTCGTTTGGCTCTGAGACCAGGCTGAGAGGAAAGGAGAGGTGAGTAGAGGAACAAGGGGGGAATCAGAGAAATACGGAGAGTAAGTTTCATATGGCTCTGAGACCAGGCTGTTAGGAAAGGAGAGGTGAGTAGAGGAATCAGAGAAATACAGAGAGTAAGTTTCGTATGGCTCTGAGACCAGGCTGAGAGGAAAGGAGAGGTGAGTAGAGGAATCAGGGAGGAATCAGAGAAATACGGAGAGTAAGTTTCGTATGGCTCTGAGACCAGGCTGAGAGGAAAGGAGAGGTGAGTAGACGAATCAGGGAGGAATCAGAGAAATACGGAGAGTAAGTTTCGTATGGCTCTGAGACCAGGCTGAGAGGAAAGGAGAGGTGAGTAGAGGAATCAGGGAGGAATCAGAGAAATACGGAGAGTAAGTTTCGTATGGCTCTGAGACCAGGCTGAGAGGAAAGGAGAGGTGAGTAGAGGAATCAGGGAGGAATCAGAGAAATACGGAGAGTAAGTTTCGTATGGCTCTGAGACGAGGCTGAGAGGAAAGGAGAGGTTAGTAGAGGAATCAGAGAGGAATCAGAGAAATACGGAGCGTAAGTTTCGTATGGCTCTGAGACCAGGCTGAGAGGAAAGGAGAGGTGAGTAGAGGAATCAGAGAAATACGGAGAGTAAGTTTAGTATGGCTCTGAGACCAGGCTGAGAGGAAAGGAGAGGTGAGTAGAGGAATCAGAGAGGAATCAGAGAAATACGGAGAGTAAGTTTCGTATGGCTCTGAGACCAGGCTGAGAGGAAAGGAGAGGTGAGTAGAGGAATCCGGGAGGAATCAGAGAGGAATCAGAGAAATACGGAGAGTAAGTTTCGTATGGCTCTGAGACCAGGCTGAGAAGAAAGGAGAGGTGAGTAGAGGAATCAGGGAGGAATCAGAGAAATACGGAGAGTAAGTGTCGTATGGCTCTGAGACCAGGCTGAGAGGAAAGAAGAGGTGAGTAGAGGAATCAGGGAGGAATCAGAGAAATACGGAGAGTAAGTTTCGTATGGCTCTGAGACCAGGCTGAGAGGAAAGGAGAGGTGAGTAGAGGAATCAGAGAGGAATCAGAGAAATACGGAGAGTAAGTTTCGTATGGCTCTGAGACCAGGCTGAGAGGAAAGGAGAGGTGAGTAGAGGAATCAGAGAAATACGGAGAGTAAGTTTCGTATGGCTCTGAGACCAGGCTGAGAGGAAAGGAGAGGTGAGTAGAGGAATCAGAGAGGAATCAGAGAAATACGGAGAGTAAGTTTCGTTTGGCTCTGAGACCAGGCTGAGAGGAAAGGAGAGGTGAGTAGAGGAATCAGGGAGGAATCAGAGAAATACGGAGAGTAAGTTTCGTATGGCTCTGAGACGAGGCTGAGAGGAAAGGAGAGGTGAGTAGAGGATTCAGAGAAATACGGAGAGTAAGTTTCGTATGGCTCTGAGACCAGGCTGAGAGGAAAGTAGAGGTGAGTAGAGGAATCAGAGAGGTATCAGAGAAATACGGAGAGTAAGTTTCGTATGGCTCTGAGACCAGGCTGAGAGGAAAGGAGAGGTGAGTAGAGGAATCAGGGAGGAATCAGAGAAATACGGAGAGTAAGTTTCGTATGGCTCTGAGACCAGGCTGAGAGGAAAGGAGAGGTGAGTAGAGGAATCAGGGAGGAATCAGAGAAATACGGAGAGTAAGTTTCGTATGGCTCTGAGACGAGGCTGAGAGGAAAGGAGAGGTTAGTAGAGGAATCAGAGAAATACGGAGAGTAAGTTTCGTATGGCTCTGAGACCAGGCTGAGAGGAAAGGAGAGGTGAGTAGAGGATTCAGAGAGGAATCAGAGAAATACGGAGAGTAAGTTTCGTATGGCTCTGAGACCAGGCTGAGAGGAAAGGAGAGGTGAGTAGAGGAATCAGGGAGGAATCAGAGAAATACGGAGAGTAAGTTTCGTATGGCTCTGAGAGCAGGCTGAGAGGAAAGGAGAGGTGAGTAGAGGAATCAGGGAGGAATCAGAGAAATACGGAGAGTAAGTTTCGTATGGCTCTGAGACGAGGCTGAGAGGAAAGGAGAGGTTAGTAGAGGAATCAGAGAAATACGGAGAGTAAGTTTCGTATGGCTCTGAGACCAGGCTGAGAGGAAAGGAGAGGTGAGTAGAGGAATAAGAGAGGAATCAGAGAAATACGGAGCGTAAGTTTCGTATGGCTCTGAGACCAGGCTGAGAGGAAAGGAGAGGTGAGTAGAGGAATCAGGGAGGAATCAGAGAAATACGGAGAGTAAGTTTCGTATGGCTCTGAGACCAGGCTGAGAGGAAAGGAGAGGTGAGTAGAGGAATCAGGCAGGAATCAGAGAAATACGGAGAGTAAGTTTCGTATGGCTCTGAGACCAGGCTGAGAGGAAAGGAGAGGTGAGTAGAGGAATCAGGGAGGAATCAGAGAAATTCAGAGAGTAAGTTTCGTTTGGCTCTGAGACCAGGCTGAGAGGAAAGGAGAGGTGAGTAGAGGAATCAGAGAGGAATCAGAGAAATACGGAGAGTAAGTTTCGTTTGGCTCTGAGACCAGGCTGAGAGGAAAGGAGAGGTGAGTAGAGGAATCAGGGAGGAATCAGAGAAATACGGAGAGTAAGTTTCGTATGGCTCTGAGACCAGGTTGAGAGGAAAGGAGAGGTGAGTAGAGGAACAAGGGGGGAATCAGAGAAATATGGAGAGTAAGTTTCGTATGGCTCTGAGACCAGGCTGAGAGGAAAGGAGAGGTGAGTAGAGGAATCAGAGAAATACGGAGAGTAAGTTTCGTATGGCTCTGAGACCAGGCTGAGAGGAAAGGAGAGGTGAGTAGAGGAATCAGAGAGGAATCAGAGAAATACGGAGAGTAAGTTTCGTATGGCTCTGAGACCAGGCTGAGAGGAAAGGAGAGGTGAGTAGAGGAATCAGGGAGGAATCAGAGAAATACGGAGAGTAAGTGTCGTATGGCTCTGAGACTAGGCTGAGAGGAAAGGAGAGGTGAGTAGAGGAATCAGAGAGGAATCAGAGAAATACGAAGAGTAAGTTTCGTATGGCTCTGAGACCAGGCTGAGAGGAAAGGAGAGGTGAGTAGAGGAATCAGAGAAATACGGAGAGTAAGTTTCGTATGGCTCTGAGACCAGGCTGAGAGGAAAGGAGAGGTGAGTAGAGGAATCAGAGAGGAATCAGAGAAATACGGAGAGTAAGTTTCGTATGGCTCTGAGACGAGGCTGAGAGGAAAGGAGAGGTGAGTAGAGGAATCAGAGAAATACGGAGAGTAAGTTTCGTATGGCTCTGAGACCAGGCTGAGAGGAAAGTAGAGGTGAGTAGAGGAATCAGAGAGGTATCAGAGAAATACGGAGAGTAAGTTTCGTATGGCTCTGAGACCAGGCTGAGAGGAAAGGAGAGGTGAGTAGAGGAATCAGGGAGGAATCAGAGAAATACGGAGAGTAAGTTTCGTATGGCTCTGAGACCAGGCTGAGAGGAAAGGAGAGGTGAGTAGAGGAATCAGGGAGGAATCAGAGAAATACGGAGAGTAAGTTTCGTATGGCTCTGAGACGAGGCTGAGAGGAAAGGAGAGGTTAGTAGAGGAATCAGAGAAATACGGAGAGTAAGTTTCGTATGGCTCTGAGACCAGGCTGAGAGGAAAGGAGAGGTGAGTAGAGGATTCAGAGAGGAATCAGAGAAATACGGAGAGTAAGTTTCGTATGGCTCTGAGACCAGGCTGAGAGGAAAGGAGAGGTGAGTAGAGGAATCAGGGAGGAATCAGAGAAATACGGAGAGTAAGTTTCGTATGGCTCTGAGACCAGGCTGAGAGGAAAGGAGAGGTGAGTAGAGGAATCAGGGAGGAATCAGAGAAATACGGAGAGTAAGTTTCGTATGGCTCTGAGAGCAGGCTGAGAGGAAAGGAGAGGTGAGTAGAGGAATCAGGGAGGAATCAGAGAAATACGGAGAGTAAGTTTCGTATGGCTCTGAGACCAGGCTGAGAGGAAAGGAGAGGTGAGTAGAGGAATCAGGGAGGAATCAGAGAAATACGGAGAGTAAGTTTCGTATGGCTCTGAGACCAGGCTGAGAGGAAAGGAGAGGTGAGTAGAGGAATCAGGGAGGAATCAGAGAAATACGGAGAGTAAGTTTCGTATGGCTCTGAGACGAGGCTGAGAGGAAAGGAGAGGTTAGTAGAGGAATCAGAGAAATACGGAGAGTAAGTTTCGTATGGCTCTGAGACCAGGCTGAGAGGAAAGGAGAGGTGAGTAGAGGAATAAGAGAGGAATCAGAGAAATACGGAGCGTAAGTTTCGTATGGCTCTGAGACCAGGCTGAGAGGAAAGGAGAGGTGAGTAGAGGAATCAGGGAGGAATCAGAGAAATACGGAGAGTAAGTTTCGTATGGCTCTGAGACCAGGCTGAGAGGAAAGGAGAGGTGAGTAGAGGAATCAGGCAGGAATCAGAGAAATACGGAGAGTAAGTTTCGTATGGCTCTGAGACCAGGCTGAGAGGAAAGGAGAGGTGAGTAGAGGAATCAGGGAGGAATCAGAGAAATTCAGAGAGTAAGTTTCGTTTGGCTCTGAGACCAGACTGAGAGGAAAGGAGAGGTGAGTAGAGGAATCAGAGAGGAATCAGAGAAATACGGAGAGTAAGTTTCGTTTGGCTCTGAGACCAGGCTGAGAGGAAAGGAGAGGTGAGTAGAGGAATCAGGGAGGAATCAGAGAAATACGGAGAGTAAGTTTCGTATGGCTCTGAGACCAGGTTGAGAGGAAAGGAGAGGTGAGTAGAGGAACAAGGGGGGAATCAGAGAAATATGGAGAGTAAGTTTCGTATGGCTCTGAGACCAGGCTGAGAGGAAAGGAGAGGTGAGTAGAGGAATCAGAGAAATACGGAGAGTAAGTTTCGTATGGCTCTGAGACCAGGCTGAGAGGAAAGGAGAAGTGAGTAGAGGAATCAGAGAGGAATCAGAGAAATACGGAGAGTAAGTTTCGTATGGCTCTGAGACCAGGCTGAGAGGAAAGGAGAGGTGAGTAGAGGAATCAGGGAGGAATCAGAGAAATACGGAGAGTAAGTGTCGTATGGCTCTGAGACTAGGCTGAGAGGAAAGGAGAGGTGAGTAGAGGAATCAGAGAGGAATCAGAGAAATACGAAGAGTAAGTTTCGTATGGCTCTGAGACCAGGCTGAGAGGAAAGGAGAGGTGAGTAGAGGAATCAGAGAAATACGGAGAGTAAGTTTCGTATGGCTCTGAGACCAGGCTGAGAGGAAAGGAGAGGTGAGTAGAGGAATCAGAGAGGAATCAGAGAAATACGGAGAGTAAGTTTCGTATGGCTCTGAGACCAGGCTGAGAGGAAAGGAGAGGTGAGTAGAGGAATCAGAGAGGAATCAGAGAAATACGGAGAGTAAGTTTCGTATGGCTCTGAGACCAGGCTGAGAGGAAAGGAGAGGTGAGTAGAGGAATCAGAGAGTAATCAGAGAAATACGGAGAGTAAGTTTCGTTTGGCTCTGAGACCAGGCTGAGAGGAAAGGAGAGGTGAGTAGAGGAACAAGGGGGGAATCAGAGAAATATGGAGAGTAAGTTTCATATGGCTCTGAGACCAGGCTGTTAGGAAAGGAGAGGTGAGTAGAGGAATCAGAGAAATACGGAGAGTAAGTTTCGTATGGCTCTGAGACCAGGCTGAGAGGAAAGGAGAGGTGAATAGAGGAATCAGAGAGGAATCAGAGAAATACGGAGAGTAAGTTTCGTATGGCTCTGAGACCAGGCTGAGAGGAAAGGAGAGGTGAGTAGAGGAATCCGGGAGGAATCAGAGAGGAATCAGAGAAATACGGAGAGTAAGTTTCGTATGGCTCTGAGACCAGGCTGAGAGGAAAGGAGAGGTGAGTAGAGGAATCAGGGAGGAATCAGAGAAATACAGAGAGTAAGTTTCGTATGACTCTGAGACCAGGCTGAGAGGAAAGAAGAGGTGAGTAGAGGAATCAGAGAAATACGGAGAGTAAGTTTCGTATGGCTCTGAGACCAGGCTGAGAGGAAAGGAGAGGTGAGTAGAGGAATCAGAGAGGAATCAGAGAAATACGGAGAGTAAGTTTAGTATGGCTCTGAGACCAGGCTGAGAGGAAAGGAGAGGTGAGTAGAGGAATCAGAGAAATACGGAGAGTAAGTTTCGTATGGCTCTGAGACTAGGCTGAGAGGAAAGGAGAGGTGAGTAGAGGAATCAGAGAGGAATCAGAGAAATACGGAGAGTAAGTTTCGTATGGCTCTGAGACCAGGCTGAGAGGAAAGGAGAGGTGAGTAGAGGAATCAGGGAGGAATCGGAGAGGAATCAGAGAAATACGGAGAGTAAGTTTCGTATGGCTCTGAGACCAGGCTGAGAGGAAAGGAGAGGTGAGTAGAGGAATCAGGGAGGAATCAGAGAAATACGGAGAGTAAGTTTCGTATGGCTCTGAGACCAGGCTGAGAGGAAAGGAGAGGTGAGTAGAGGAATCAGGGAGGAATCAGAGAAATTCAGAGAGTAAGTTTCGTTTGGCTCTGAGACCAGGCTGAGAGGAAAGGAGAGGTGAGTAGAGGAATCAGAGAGGAATCAGAGAAATACGGAGAGTAAGTTTCGTTTGGCTCTGAGACCAGGCTGAGAGGAAAGGAGAGGTGAGTAGAGGAATCAGGGAGGAATCAGAGAAATACGGAGAGTAAGTTTCGTATGGCTCTGAGACCAGGCTGAGAGGAAAGGAGAGTTGAGTAGAGGAATCCGGGAGGAATCAGAGAGGAATCAGAGAAATACGGAGAGTAAGTTTCGTATGGCTCTGAGACCAGGCTGAGAGGAAAGGAGAGGTGAGTAGAGGAATCAGGGAGGAATCAGAGAAATACGGAGAGTAAGTTTCGTATGGCTCTGAGACCAGGCTGAGAGGAAAGAAGAGGTGAGTAGAGGAATCAGGGAGGAATCAGAGAAATACGGAGAGTAAGTTTCGTATGGCTCTGAGACCAGGCTGAGAGGAAAGGAGAGGTGAGTAGAGGAATCAGAGAGGAATCAGAGAAATACGGAGAGTAAGTTTCGTATGGCTCTGAGACCAGGCTGAGAGGAAAGGAGAGGTGAGTAGAGGAATCAGAGAAATACGGAGAGTAAGTTTCGTATGGCTCTGAGACCAGGCTGAGAGGAAAGGAGAGGTGAGTAGAGGAATCAGAGAGGAATCAGAGAAATACGGAGAGTAAGTTTCGTTTGGCTCTGAGACCAGGCTGAGAGGAAAGGAGGTGAGTAGAGGAATCAGGGAGGAATCAGAGAAATACGGAGAGTAAGTTTCGTATGGCTCTGAGACGAGGCTGAGAGGAAAGGAGAGGTGAGTAGAGGAATCAGAGAAATACGGAGAGTAAGTTTCGTATGGCTCTGAGACCAGGCTGAGAGGAAAGGAGAGGTGAGTAGAGGAATCAGGGAGGAATCAGAGAAATACGGAGAGTAAGTTTCGTATGGCTCTGAGACCAGGCTGAGAGGAAAGGAGAGGTGAGTAGAGGAATCAGGGAGGATTCAGAGAAATTCAGAGAGTAAGTTTCGTTTGGCTCTGAGACCAGGCTGAGAGGAAGGGAGAGGTGAGTAGAGGAATCAGAGAGGAATCAGAGAAATACGGAGAGTAAGTTTCGTTTGGCTCTGAGACCAGGCTGAGAGGAAAGGAGAGGTGAGTAGAGGAATCAGGCAGGAATCAGAGAAATACGGAGAGTAAGTTTCGTATGGCTCTGAGACCAGGCTGAGAGGAAAGGAGAGGTGAGTAGAGGAACAAGGGGGGAATCAGAGAAATATGGAGAGTAAGTTTCGTATGGCTCTGAGACCAGGCTGAGAGGAAAGGAGAGGTGAGTAGAGGAATCAGAGAAATACGGAGAGTAAGTTTCGTATGGCTCTGAGACCAGGCTGAGAGGAAAGGAGAGGTGAGTAGAGGAATCAGAGAGGAATCAGAGAAATATGGAGAGTAAGTTTCGTATGGCTCTGAGACCAGGCTGAGAGGAAAGGAGAGGTGAGTAGAGGAATCAGGGAGGAATCAGAGAAATACGGAGAGTAAGTGTCGTATGGCTCTGAGACTAGGCTGAGAGGAAAGGAGAGGTGAGTAGAGGATTCAGAGAGGAATCAGAGAAATACGAAGAGTAAGTTTCGTATGGCTCTGAGACCAGGCTGAGAGGAAAGGAGAGGTGAGTAGAGGAATCAGAGAAATACGGAGAGTAAGTGTCGTATGGCTCTGAGACCAGGCTGAGAGGAAAGGAGAGGTGAGTAGAGGAATCAGAGAGGAATCAGAGAAATACGGAGAGTAAGTTTAGTTTGGCTCTGAGACCAGGCTGAGAGGAAAGGAGAGGTGAGTAGAGGAATCACAGAGGAATCAGAGAAATACGGAGAGTAAGTTTCGTTTGGCTCTGAGACCAGGCTGAGAGGAAAGGAGAGGTGAGTAGAGGAATCAGAGAGTAATCAGAGAAATACGGAGAGTAAGTTTCGTTTGGCTCTGAGACCAGGCTGAGAGGAAAGGAGAGGTGAGTAGAGGAACAAGGGGGGAATCAGAGAAATACGGAGAGTAAGTTTCATATGGCTCTGAGACCAGGCTGTTAGGAAAGGAGAGGTGAGTAGAGGAATCAGAGAAATACAGAGAGTAAGTTTCGTATGGCTCTGAGACCAGGCTGAGAGGAAAGGAGAGGTGAGTAGAGGAATCCGGGAGGAATCAGAGAGGAATCAGAGAAATACGGAGAGTAAGTTTCGTATGGCTCTGAGACCAGGCTGAGAGGAAAGGAGAGGTGAGTAGAGGAATCAGGGAGGAATCAGAGAAATACGGAGAGTAAGTTTCGTATGGCTCTGAGACCAGGCTGAGAGGAAAGGAGAGGTGAGTAGAGGAATCAGGGAGGAATCAGAGAAATTCAGAGAGTAAGTTTCGTTTGGCTCTGAGACCAGGCTGAGAGGAAAGGAGAGGTGAGTAGAGGAATCAGAGAGGAATCAGAGAAATACGGAGAGTAAGTTTCGTTTGGCTCTGAGACCAGGCTGAGAGGAAAGGAGAGGTGAGTAGAGGAATCAGGGAGGAATCAGAGAAATACGGAGAGTAAGTTTCGTATGGCTCTGAGACCAGGCTGAGAGGAAAGGAGAGTTGAGTAGAGGAATCCGGGAGGAATCAGAGAGGAATCAGAGAAATACGGAGAGTAAGTTTCGTATGGCTCTGAGACCAGGCTGAGAGGAAAGGAGAGGTGAGTAGAGGAATCAGGGAGGAATCAGAGAAATACGGAGAGTAAGTTTCGTATGGCTCTGAGACCAGGCTGAGAGGAAAGAAGAGGTGAGTAGAGGAATCAGGGAGGAATCAGAGAAATACGGAGAGTAAGTTTCGTATGGCTCTGAGACCAGGCTGAGAGGAAAGGAGAGGTGAGTAGAGGAATCAGAGAGGAATCAGAGAAATACGGAGAGTAAGTTTCGTATGGCTCTGAGACCAGGCTGAGAGGAAAGGAGAGGTGAGTAGAGGAATCAGAGAAATACGGAGAGTAAGTTTCGTATGGCTCTGAGACCAGGCTGAGAGGAAAGGAGAGGTGAGTAGAGGAATCAGAGAGGAATCAGAGAAATACGGAGAGTAAGTTTCGTTTGGCTCTGAGACCAGGCTGAGAGGAAAGGAGGTGAGTAGAGGAATCAGGGAGGAATCAGAGAAATACGGAGAGTAAGTTTCGTATGGCTCTGAGACGAGGCTGAGAGGAAAGGAGAGGTGAGTAGAGGAATCAGAGAAATACGGAGAGTAAGTTTCGTATGGCTCTGAGACCAGGCTGAGAGGAAAGGAGAGGTGAGTAGAGGAATCAGGGAGGAATCAGAGAAATACGGAGAGTAAGTTTCGTATGGCTCTGAGACCAGGCTGAGAGGAAAGGAGAGGTGAGTAGAGGAATCAGGGAGGATTCAGAGAAATTCAGAGAGTAAGTTTCGTTTGGCTCTGAGACCAGGCTGAGAGGAAGGGAGAGGTGAGTAGAGGAATCAGAGAGGAATCAGAGAAATACGGAGAGTAAGTTTCGTTTGGCTCTGAGACCAGGCTGAGAGGAAAGGAGAGGTGAGTAGAGGAATCAGGCAGGAATCAGAGAAATACGGAGAGTAAGTTTCGTATGGCTCTGAGACCAGGCTGAGAGGAAAGGAGAGGTGAGTAGAGGAACAAGGGGGGAATCAGAGAAATATGGAGAGTAAGTTTCGTATGGCTCTGAGACCAGGCTGAGAGGAAAGGAGAGGTGAGTAGAGGAATCAGAGAAATACGGAGAGTAAGTTTCGTATGGCTCTGAGACCAGGCTGAGAGGAAAGGAGAGGTGAGTAGAGGAATCAGAGAGGAATCAGAGAAATATGGAGAGTAAGTTTCGTATGGCTCTGAGACCAGGCTGAGAGGAAAGGAGAGGTGAGTAGAGGAATCAGGGAGGAATCAGAGAAATACGGAGAGTAAGTGTCGTATGGCTCTGAGACTAGGCTGAGAGGAAAGGAGAGGTGAGTAGAGGATTCAGAGAGGAATCAGAGAAATACGAAGAGTAAGTTTCGTATGGCTCTGAGACCAGGCTGAGAGGAAAGGAGAGGTGAGTAGAGGAATCAGAGAAATACGGAGAGTAAGTGTCGTATGGCTCTGAGACCAGGCTGAGAGGAAAGGAGAGGTGAGTAGAGGAATCAGAGAGGAATCAGAGAAATACGGAGAGTAAGTTTAGTTTGGCTCTGAGACCAGGCTGAGAGGAAAGGAGAGGTGAGTAGAGGAATCACAGAGGAATCAGAGAAATACGGAGAGTAAGTTTCGTTTGGCTCTGAGACCAGGCTGAGAGGAAAGGAGAGGTGAGTAGAGGAATCAGAGAGTAATCAGAGAAATACGGAGAGTAAGTTTCGTTTGGCTCTGAGACCAGGCTGAGAGGAAAGGAGAGGTGAGTAGAGGAACAAGGGGGGAATCAGAGAAATACGGAGAGTAAGTTTCATATGGCTCTGAGACCAGGCTGTTAGGAAAGGAGAGGTGAGTAGAGGAATCAGAGAAATACAGAGAGTAAGTTTCGTATGGCTCTGAGACCAGGCTGAGAGGAAAGGAGAGGTGAGTAGAGGAATCCGGGAGGAATCAGAGAGGAATCAGAGAAATACGGAGAGTAAGTTTCGTATGGCTCTGAGACCAGGCTGAGAGGAAAGGAGAGGTGAGTAGAGGAATCAGGGAGGAATCAGAGAAATACGGAGAGTAAGTTTCGTATGGCTCTGAGACCAGGCTGAGAGGAAAGGAGAGGTGAGTAGAGGAATCAGGGAGGAATCAGAGAAATACGGAGAGTAAGTTTCGTATGGCTCTGAGACCAGGCTGAGAGGAAAGGAGAGGTGAGTAGAGGAATCAGGGAGGAATCAGAGAAATACGGAGAGTAAGTTTCGTATGGCTCTGAGACGAGGCTGAGAGGAAAGGAGAGGTTAGTAGAGGAATCAGAGAAATACGGAGAGTAAGTTTCGTATGGCTCTGAGACCAGGCTGAGAGGAATGGAGAGGTGAGTAGAGGAATCAGAGAGGAATCAGAGAAATACGGAGCGTAAGTTTCGTATGGCTCTGAGACCAGGCTGAGAGGAAAGGAGAGGTGAGTAGAGGAATCAGGGAGGAATCAGAGAAATACGGAGAGTAAGTTTCGTATGGCTCTGAGACCAGGCTGAGAGGAAAGGAGAGGTGAGTAGAGGAATCAGGGAGGAATCAGAGAAATACGGAGAGTAAGTTTCGTATGGCTCTGAGACCAGGCTGAGAGGAAAGGAGAGGTGAGTAGAGGAATCAGGGAGGAATCAGAGAAATTCAGAGAGTAAGTTTTGTTTGGCTCTGAGACCAGGCTGAGAGGAAAGGAGAGGTGAGTAGAGGAATCAGAGAGGAATCAGAGAAATACGGAGAGTAAGTTTCGTTTGGCTCTGAGACCAGGCTGAGAGGAAAGGAGAGGTGAGTAGAGGAATCAGAGAAATACGGAGAGTAAGTTTCGTATGGCTCTGAGACCAGGCTGAGAGGAAAGGAGAGGTGAGTAGAGGAACAAGGGGGGAATCAGAGAAATATGGAGAGTAAGTTTCGTATGGCTCTGAGACCAGGCTGAGAGGAAAGGAGAGGTGAGTAGAGGAATCAGATAAATACGGAGAGTAAGTTTCGTATGGCTCTGAGATCAGGCTGAGAGGAAAGGAGAGGTGAATAGAGGAATCAGAGAGGAATCAGAGAAATACGGAGAGTAAGTTTCGTATGGCTCTGAGACCAGGCTGAGAGGAAAGGAGAGGTGAGTAGAGGAATCAGAGAGGAATCAGAGAAATACGGAGAGTAAGTTTCGTATGGCTCTGAGACCAGGCTGAGAGGAAAGGAGAGGTGAGTAGAGGAATCAGGGAGGAATCAGAGAAATACGGAGAGTAAGTGTCGTATGGCTCTGAGACCAGGCTGAGAGGAAAGGAGAGGTGAGTAGAGGAATCAGAGAGGAATCAGAGAAATACGAAGAGTAAGTTTCGTATGGCTCTGAGACCAGGCTGAGAGGAAAGGAGAGGTGAGTAGAGGAATCAGAGAAATACGGAGAGTAAGTTTCGTATGGCTCTGAGACCAGGCTGAGAGGAAAGGAGAGGTGAGTAGAGGAATCAGAGAGGAATCAGAGAAATACGGAGAGTAAGTTTCGTATGGCTCTGAGACCAGGCTGAGAGGAAAGGAGAGGTGAGTAGAGGAATCAGAGAGTAATCAGAGAAATACGGAGAGTAAGTTTCGTTTGGCTCTGAGACCAGGCTGAGAGGAAAGGAGAGGTGAGTAGAGGAACAAGGGGGGAATCAGAGAAATATGGAGAGTAAGTTTCATATGGCTCTGAGACCAGGCTGTTAGGAAAGGAGAGGTGAGTAGAGGAATCAGAGAAATACGGAGAGTAAGTTTCGTATGGCTCTGAGACCAGGCTGAGAGGAAAGGAGAGGTGAATAGAGGAATCAGAGAGGAATCAGAGAAATACGGAGAGTAAGTTTCGTATGGCTCTGAGACCAGGCTGAGAGGAAAGGAGAGGTGAGTAGAGGAATCCGGGAGGAATCAGAGAGGAATCAGAGAAATACGGAGAGTAAGTTTCGTATGGCTCTGAGACCAGGCTGAGAGGAAAGGAGAGGTGAGTAGAGGAATCAGGGAGGAATCAGAGAAATACGGAGAGTAAGTTTCATATGGCTCTGAGACCAGGCTGAGAGGAAAGAAGAGGTGAGTAGAGGAATCAGAGAAATACGGAGAGTAAGTTTCGTATGGCTCTGAGACCAGGCTGAGAGGAAAGGAGAGGTGAGTAGAGGAATCAGAGAGGAATCAGAGAAATACGGAGAGTAAGTTTAGTATGGCTCTGAGACCAGGCTGAGAGGAAAGGAGAGGTGAGTAGAGGAATCAGAGAAATACGGAGAGTAAGTTTCGTATGGCTCTGAGACTAGGCTGAGAGGAAAGGAGAGGTGAGTAGAGGAATCAGAGAGGAATCAGAGAAATACGGAGAGTAAGTTTCGTATGGCTCTGAGACCAGGCTGAGAGGAAAGGAGAGGTGAGTAGAGGAATCAGGGAGGAATCGGAGAGGAATCAGAGAAATACGGAGAGTAAGTTTCGTATGGCTCTGAGACCAGGCTGAGAGGAAAGGAGAGGTGAGTAGAGGAATCAGGGAGGAATCAGAGAAATACGGAGAGTAAGTTTCGTATGGCTCTGAGACCAGGCTGAGAGGAAAGGAGAGGTGAGTAGAGGAATCCGGGAGGAATCAGAGAGGAATCAGAGAAATACGGAGAGTAAGTTTCGTATGGCTCTGAGACCAGGCTGAGAGGAAAGGAGAGGTGAGTAGAGGAATCAGGGAGGAATCAGAGAAATACGGAGAGTAAGTTTCGTATGGCTCTGAGACCAGGCTGAGAGGAAAGGAGAGGTGAGTAGAGGAATCAGAGAAATACGGAGAGTAAGTTTCGTATGGCTCTGAGACCAGGCTGAGAGGAAAGGAGAGGTGAGTAGAGGAATCAGAGAGGAATCAGAGAAATACGGAGAGTAAGTTTCGTTTGGCTCTGAGACCAGGCTGAGAGGAAAGGAGAGGTGAGTAGAGGAACAAGGGGGGATTCAGAGAAATACGGAGAGTAAGTTTCATATGGCTCTGAGACCAGGCTGTTAGGAAAGGAGAGGTGAGTAGAGGAATCAGAGAAATACAGAGAGTAAGTTTCGTATGGCTCTGAGACCAGGCTGAGAGGAAAGGAGAGGTGAGTAGAGGAATCAGAGAGGAATCAGAGAAATACGGAGAGTAAGTTTCGTATGGCTCTGAGACCAGGCTGAGAGGAAAGGAGAGGTGAGTAGAGGAATCCGGGAGGAATCAGAGAGGAATCAGAGAAATACGGAGAGTAAGTTTCGTATGGCTCTGAGACCAGGCTGAGAGGAAAGGAGAGGTGAGTAGAGGAATCAGGGAGGAATCAGAGAAATATGGAGAGTAAGTTTCGTATGGCTCTGAGACCAGGCTGAGAGGAAAGGAGAGGTGAGTAGAGGAATCAGGGAGGAATCAGAGAAATACGGAGAGTAAGTTTCGTATGGCTCTGAGACCAGGCTGAGAGGAAAGGAGAGGTGAGTAGAGGAATCAGGGAGGAATCAGAGAAATACGGAGAGTAAGTTTCGTATGGCTCTGAGACGAGGTTGAGAGGAAAGGAGAGGTTAGTAGAGGAATCAGAGAAATACGGAGAGTAAGTTTCGTATGGCTCTGAGACCAGGCTGAGAGGAAAGGAGAGGTGAGTAGAGGAATCAGAGAGGAATCAGAGAAATACGGAGAGTAAGTTTCGTATGGCTCTGAGACCAGGCTGAGAGGAAAGGAGAGGTGAGTAGAGGAATCAGGGAGGAATCAGAGAAATACGGAGAGTAAGTTTCGTATGGCTCTGAGACCAGGCTGAGAGGAAAGGAGAGGTGAGTAGAGGAATCAGGGAGGAATCAGAGAAATACGGAGAGTAAGTTTCGTATGGCTCTGAGACCAGGCTGAGAGGAAAGGAGAGGTGAGTAGAGGAATCAGGGAGGAATCAGAGAAATTCAGAGAGTAAGTTTCGTTTGGCTCTGAGACCAGGCTGAGAGGAAAGGAGAGGTGAGTAGAGGAATCAGAGAGGAATCAGAGAAATACGGAGAGTAAGTTTCGTTTGGCTCTGAGACCAGGCTGAGAGGAAAGGAGAGGTGAGTAGAGGAATCAGGGAGGAATCAGAGAAATACGGAGAGTAAGTTTCGTATGGCTCTGAGACCAGGCTGAGAGGAAAGGAGAGGTGAGTAGAGGAATCAGAGAAATACGGAGAGTAAGTTTCGTATGGCTCTGAGACCAGGCTGAGAGGAAAGGAGAGGTGAGTAGAGGAATCAGAGAGGAATCAGAGAAATACGGAGAGTAAGTTTCGTATGGCTCTGAGACCAGGCTGAGAGGAAAGGAGAGGTGAGTAGAGGAATCAGAGAGGAATCAGAGAAATACGAAGAGTAAGTTTAGTATGGCTCTGAGACCAGGCTGAGAGGAAAGGAGAGGTGAGTAGAGGAATCAGAGAAATACGGAGAGTAAGTTTCGTATGGCTCTGAGACCAGGCTGAGAGGAAAGGAGAGGTGAGTAGAGGAATCAGAGAGGAATCAGAGAAATACGGAGAGTAAGTTTCGTATGGCTCTGAGACCAGGCTGAGAGGAAAGGAGAGGTGAGTAGAGGAATCAGAGAAATACGGAGAGTAAGTGTCGTATGGCTCTGAGACCAGGCTGAGAGGAAAGGAGAGGTGAGTAGAGGAATCAGAGAGGAATCAGAGAAATACGGAGAGTAAGTTTCGTTTGGCTCTGAGACCAGGCTGAGAGGAAAGGAGAGGTGAGTAGAGGAATCAGAGAGGAATCAGAGAAATACGGAGAGTAAGTTTCGTTTGGCTCTGAGACCAGGCTGAGAGGAAAGGAGAGGTGAGTAGAGGAATCAGAGAGTAATCAGAGAAATACGGAGAGTAAGTTTCGTTTGGCTCTGAGACCAGGCTGAGAGGAAAGGAGAGGTGAGTAGAGGAACAAGGGGGGAATCAGAGAAATACGGAGAGTAAGTTTCATATGGCTCTGAGACCAGGCTGTTAGGAAAGGAGAGGTGAGTAGAGGAATCAGAGAAATACGGAGAGTAAGTTTCGTATGGCTCTGAGACCAGGCTGAGAGGAAAGGAGAGGTGAATAGAGGAATCAGAGAGGAATCAGAGAAATACGGAGAGTAAGTTTCATATGGCTCTGAGACCAGGCTGTTAGGAAAGGAGAGGTGAGTAGAGGAATCAGAGAAA
Organism: Oncorhynchus mykiss; assembly: GCF_057628025.1. Classification (NCBI taxonomy): domain Eukaryota; kingdom Metazoa; phylum Chordata; class Actinopteri; order Salmoniformes; family Salmonidae; genus Oncorhynchus; species Oncorhynchus mykiss. The sequence continues at coordinate 4,955,635 of NC_143049.1, forward strand.
TACGGAGAGTAAGTTTCGTATGGCTCTGAGACCAGGCTGAGAGGAAAGGAGAGGTGAATAGAGGAATCAGAGAGGAATCAGAGAAATACGGAGAGTAAGTTTCGTATGGCTCTGAGACCAGGCTGAGAGGAAAGGAGAGGTGAGTAGAGGAATCCGGGAGGAATCAGAGAGGAATCAGAGAAATACGGAGAGTAAGTTTCGTATGGCTCTGAGACCAGGCTGAGAGGAAAGGAGAGGTGAGTAGAGGAATCAGGGAGGAATCAGAGAAATACGGAGAGTAAGTTTCGTATGGCTCTGAGACCAGGCTGAGAGGAAAGGAGAGGTGAGTAGAGGAATCAGAGAAATACGGAGAGTAAGTTTCGTATGGCTCTGAGACCAGGCTGAGAGGAAAGGAGAGGTGAGTAGAGGAATCAAAGAGGAATCAGAGAAATACGGAGAGTAAGTTTAGTATGGCTCTGAGACCAGGCTGAGAGGAAAGGAGAGGTGAGTAGAGGAATCAGAGAAATACGGAGAGTAAGTTTCGTATGGCTCTGAGACTAGGCTGAGAGGAAAGGAGAGGTGAGTAGAGGAATCAGAGAGGAATCAGAGAAATACGGAGAGTAAGTTTCGTATGGCTCTGAGACCAGGCTGAGAGGAAAGGAGAGGTGAGTAGAGGAATCAGGGAGGAATCGGAGAGGAATCAGAGAAATACGGAGAGTAAGTTTCGTATGGCTCTGAGACCAGGCTGAGAGGAAAGGAGAGGTGAGTAGAGGAATCAGGGAGGAATCAGAGAAATACGGAGAGTAAGTTTCGTATGGCTATGAGACAAGGCTGAGAGGAAAGGAGAGGTGAGTAGAGGAATCAGAGAAATACGGAGAGTAAGTTTCGTATGGCTCTGAGACCAGGCTGAGAGGAAAGGAGAGGTGAGTAGAGGAATCAGAGAGGAATCAGAGAAATACGGAGAGTAAGTTTTGTATGGCTCTGAGACCAGGCTGAGAGGAAAGGAGAGGTGAGTAGAGGAATCAGGGAGGAATCAGAGAAATACGGAGAGTAAGTTTCGTATGGCTCTGAGACGAGGCTGAGAGGAAAGGAGAGGTGAGTAGAGGAATCAGGGAGGAATCAGAGAAATACGGAGAGTAAGTTTCGTATGGCTCTGAGACCAGGCTGAGAGGAAAGGAGAGGTGAGTAGAGGAATCAGAGAAATACGGAGAGTAAGTTTCGTATGGCTCTGAGACCAGGCTGAGAGGAAAGGAGAGGTGAGTAGAGGAATCAGAGAGGAATCAGAGAAATACGGAGAGTAAGTTTCGTATGGCTCTGAGACCAGGCTGAGAGGAAAGGAGAGGTGAGTAGAGGAATCAGAGAGGAATCAGAGAAATACGGAGAGTAAGTTTCGTATGGCTCTGAGACCAGGCTGAGAGGAAAGGAGAGGTGAGTAGAGGAATCAGGGAGGAATCGGAGAGGAATCAGAGAAATACGGAGAGTAAGTTTCGTATGGCTCTGAGACCAGGCTGAGAGGAAAGGAGAGGTGAGTAGAGGAATCAGGGAGGAATCAGAGAAATACGGAGAGTAAGTTTCGTATGGCTATGAGACCAGGCTGAGAGGAAAGGAGAGGTGAGTAGAGGAATCAGAGAGGAATCAGAGAAATACGGAGAGTAAGTTTTGTATGGCTCTGAGACCAGGCTGAGAGGAAAGGAGAGGTGAGTAGAGGAATCAGGGAGGAATCAGAGAAATACGGAGAGTAAGTTTCGTATGGCTCTGAGACGAGGCTGAGAGGAAAGGAGAGGTGAGTAGAGGAATCAGGGAGGAATCAGAGAAATACGGAGAGTAAGTTTCGTATGGCTCTGAGACCAGGCTGAGAGGAAAGGAGAGGTGAGTAGAGGAATCAGAGAAATACGGAGAGTAAGTTTCGTATGGCTCTGAGACCAGGCTGAGAGGAAAGGAGAGGTGAGTAGAGGAATCAGAGAGGAATCAGAGAAATACGGAGAGTAAGTTTCGTATGGCTCTGAGACCAGGCTGAGAGGAAAGGAGAGGTGAGTAGAGGAATCAGAGAGGAATCAGAGAAATACGGAGAGTAAGTTTCGTATGGCTCTGAGACAAGGCTGAGAGGAAAGGAGAGGTGAGTAGAGGAATCAGAGAAATACGGACAGTAAGTTTCGTATGGCTCTGAGACCAGGCTGAGAGGAAAGGAGAGGTGAGTAGAGGAATCAGAGAGGAATCAGAGAAATACGGAGAGTAAGTTTTGTATGGCTCTGAGACCAGGCTGAGAGGAAAGGAGAGGTGAGTAGAGGAATCAGGGAGGAATCAGAGAAATACGGAGAGTAAGTTTCGTATGGCTCTGAGACGAGGCTGAGAGGAAAGGAGAGGTGAGTAGAGGAATCAGGGAGGAATCAGAGAAATACGGAGAGTAAGTTTCGTATGGCTCTGAGACGAGGCTGAGAGGAAAGGAGAGGTGAGTAGAGGAATCAGAGAAATACGGAGAGTAAGTTTCGTATGGCTCTGAGACCAGGCTAAGAGGAAAGGAGAGGTGAGTAGAGGAATCAGAGAGGAATCAGAGAAATACGGAGAGTAAGTTTCGTATGGCTCTGAGACCAGGCTGAGAGGAAAGGAGAGGTGAGTAGAGGAATCAGAGAAATACGGAGAGTAAGTTTCGTATGGCTCTGAGACTAGGCTGAGAGGAAAGGAGAGGTGAGTAGAGGAATCAGAGAGGAATCAGAGAAATACGGAGAGTAAGTTTCGTATGGCTCTGAGACCAGGCTGAGAGGAAAGGAGAGGTGAGTAGAGGAATCAGGGAGGAATCGGAGAGGAATCAGAGAAATACGGAGAGTAAGTTTCGTATGGCTCTGAGACCAGGCTGAGAGGAAAGGAGAGGTGAGTAGAGGAATCAGGGAGGAATCAGAGAAATACGGAGAGTAAGTTTCGTATGGCTATGAGACAAGGCTGAGAGGAAAGGAGAGGTGAGTAGAGGAATCAGAGAAATACGGAGAGTAAGTTTCGTATGGCTCTGAGACCAGGCTGAGAGGAAAGGAGAGGTGAGTAGAGGAATCAGAGAGGAATCAGAGAAATACGGAGAGTAAGTTTTGTATGGCTCTGAGACCAGGCTGAGAGGAAAGGAGAGGTGAGTAGAGGAATCAGGGAGGAATCAGAGAAATACGGAGAGTAAGTTTCGTATGGCTCTGAGACGAGGCTGAGAGGAAAGGAGAGGTGAGTAGAGGAATCAGGGAGGAATCAGAGAAATACGGAGAGTAAGTTTCGTATGGCTCTGAGACCAGGCTGAGAGGAAAGGAGAGGTGAGTAGAGGAATCAGAGAAATACGGAGAGTAAGTTTCGTATGGCTCTGAGACCAGGCTGAGAGGAAAGGAGAGGTGAGTAGAGGAATCAGAGAGGAATCAGAGAAATACGGAGAGTAAGTTTCGTATGGCTCTGAGACCAGGCTGAGAGGAAAGGAGAGGTGAGTAGAGGAATCAGAGAGGAATCAGAGAAATACGGAGAGTAAGTTTCGTATGGCTCTGAGACAAGGCTGAGAGGAAAGGAGAGGTGAGTAGAGGAATCAGAGAAATACGGACAGTAAGTTTCGTATGGCTCTGAGACCAGGCTGAGAGGAAAGGAGAGGTGAGTAGAGGAATCAGAGAGGAATCAGAGAAATACGGAGAGTAAGTTTTGTATGGCTCTGAGACCAGGCTGAGAGGAAAGGAGAGGTGAGTAGAGGAATCAGGGAGGAATCAGAGAAATACGGAGAGTAAGTTTCGTATGGCTCTGAGACGAGGCTGAGAGGAAAGGAGAGGTGAGTAGAGGAATCAGGGAGGAATCAGAGAAATACGGAGAGTAAGTTTCGTATGGCTCTGAGACGAGGCTGAGAGGAAAGGAGAGGTGAGTAGAGGAATCAGAGAAATACGGAGAGTAAGTTTCGTATGGCTCTGAGACCAGGCTAAGAGGAAAGGAGAGGTGAGTAGAGGAATCAGAGAGGAATCAGAGAAATACGGAGAGTAAGTTTCGTATGGCTCTGAGACCAGGCTGAGAGGAAAGGAGAGGTGAGTAGAGGAATCAGAGAAATACGGAGAGTAAGTTTCGTATGGCTCTGAGACTAGGCTGAGAGGAAAGGAGAGGTGAGTAGAGGAATCAGAGAGGAATCAGAGAAATACGGAGAGTAAGTTTCGTATGGCTCTGAGACCAGGCTGAGAGGAAAGGAGAGGTGAGTAGAGGAATCAGGGAGGAATCGGAGAGGAATCAGAGAAATACGGAGAGTAAGTTTCGTATGGCTCTGAGACCAGGCTGAGAGGAAAGGAGAGGTGAGTAGAGGAATCAGGGAGGAATCGGAGAGGAATCAGAGAAATACGGAGAGTAAGTTTCGTATGGCTCTGAGACCAGGCTGAGAGGAAAGGAGAGGTGAGTAGAGGAATCAGGGAGGAATCAGAGAAATACGGAGAGTAAGTTTCGTATGGCTCTGAGACCAGGCTGAGAGGAAAGGAGAGGTGAGTAGAGGAATCAGGGAGGAATCAGAGAAATATGGAGAGTAAGTTTCGTATGGCTCTGAGACCAGGCTGAGAGGAAAGGAGAGGTGAGTAGAGGAATCAGAGAAATACGGAGAGTAAGTTTCGTATGGCTCTGAGACCAGGCTGAGAGGAAAGGAGAGGTGAGTAGAGGAATCAGAGAGGAATCAGAGAAATACGGAGAGTAAGTTTCGTATGGCTCTGAGACCAGGCTGAGAGGAAAGGAGAGGTGAGTAGAGGAATCAGAGAAATACGGAGAGTAAGTTTCGTATGGCTCTGAGACCAGGCTGAGAGGAAAGGAGAGGTGAGTAGAGGAATCAGAGAGGAATCAGAGAAATACGGAGAGTACGTTTCGTATGGCTCTGAGACCAGGCTGAGAGGAAAGGAGAGGTGAGTAGAGGAATCAGGGAGGAATCAGAGAGGAATCAGAGAAATACGGAGAGTAAGTTTCGTATGGCTCTGAGACCAGGCTGAGAGGAAAGGAGAGGTGAGTAGAGGAATCAGAGAGGAATCAGAGAAATACGGAGAGTAAGTTTCGTATGGCTCTGAGACGAGGCTGAGAGGAAAGGAGAGGTGAGTAGAGGAATCAGAGAAATACGGAGAGCAAGTTTCGTATGGCTCTGAGACCAGGCTGAGAGGAAAGGAGAGGTGAGTAGAGGATTCAGAGAGGAATCAGAGAAATACGGAGAGTAAGTTTCGTGTGGCTCTGAGACCAGGCTGAGAGGAAAGGAGAGGTGAGTAGGGGAATCAGGGAGGAATCAGAGAAATACGGAGAGTAAGTTTCGTATGGCTCTGAGACCAGGCTGAGAGGAAAGGAGAGGTGAGTAGAGGAATCAGGGAGGAATCAGAGAAATACGGAGAGTAAGTTTCGTATGGCTCTGAGACGAGGCTGAGAGGAAAGGAGAGGTGAGTAGAGGAATCAGAGAGGAATCAGAGAAATACGGAGAGTAAGTTTCGTATGGCTCTGAGACAAGGCTGAGAGGAAAGGAGAGGTGAGTAGAGGAATCAGAGAAATACGGACAGTAAGTTTCGTATGGCTCTGAGACCAGGCTGAGAGGAAAGGAGAGGTGAGTAGAGGAATCAGAGAGGAATCAGAGAAATACGGAGAGTAAGTTTTGTATGGCTCTGAGACCAGGCTGAGAGGAAAGGAGAGGTGAGTAGAGGAATCAGGGAGGAATCAGAGAAATACGGAGAGTAAGTTTCGTATGGCTCTGAGACGAGGCTGAGAGGAAAGGAGAGGTGAGTAGAGGAATCAGGGAGGAATCAGAGAAATACGGAGAGTAAGTTTCGTATGGCTCTGAGACGAGGCTGAGAGGAAAGGAGAGGTGAGTAGAGGAATCAGAGAAATACGGAGAGTAAGTTTCGTATGGCTCTGAGACCAGGCTAAGAGGAAAGGAGAGGTGAGTAGAGGAATCAGAGAGGAATCAGAGAAATACGGAGAGTAAGTTTCGTATGGCTCTGAGACCAGGCTGAGAGGAAAGGAGAGGTGAGTAGAGGAATCAGGGAGGAATCAGAGAAATACGGAGAGTAAGTTTCGTATGGCTCTGAGACCAGGCTGAGAGGAAAGGAGAGGTGAGTAGAGGAATCAGGGAGGAATCAGAGAAATACGGAGAGTAAGTTTCGTATTGCTCTGAGACCAGGCTGAGAGGAAAGGAGAGGTGAGTAGAGGAATCAGGGAGGAATCAGAGAAATATGGAGAGTAAGTTTCGTATGGCTCTGAGACCAGGCTGAGAGGAAAGGAGAGGTGAGTAGAGGAATCAGAGAAATACGGAGAGTAAGTTTCGTATGGCTCTGAGACCAGGCTGAGAGGAAAGGAAAGGTGAATAGAGGAATCAGAGAGGAATCAGAGAAATACGGAGAGTAAGTTTCATATGGCTCTGAGACCAGGCTGTTAGGAAAGGAGAGGTGAGTAGAGGAATCAGAGAAATACGGAGAGTAAGTTTCGTATGGCTCTGAGACCAGGCTGAGAGGAAAGGAGAGGTGAATAGAGGAATCAGAGAGGAATCAGAGAAATACGGAGAGTAAGTTTCGTATGGCTCTGAGACCAGGCTGAGAGGAAAGGAGAGGTGAGTAGAGGAATCCGGGAGGAATCAGAGAGGAATCAGAGAAATACGGAGAGTAAGTTTCGTATGGCTCTGAGACCAGGCTGAGAGGAAAGGAGAGGTGAGTAGAGGAATCAGGGAGGAATCAGAGAAATACGGAGAGTAAGTTTCGTATGGCTCTGAGACCAGGCTGAGAGGAAAGAAGAGGTGAGTAGAGGAATCAGAGAAATACGGAGAGTAAGTTTCGTATGGCTCTGAGACCAGGCTGAGAGGAAAGGAGAGGTGAATAGAGGAATCAGAGAGGAATCAGAGAAATACGGAGAGTAAGTTTCGTATGGCTCTGAGACCAGGCTGAGAGGAAAGGAGAGGTGAGTAGAGGAATCCGGGAGGAATCAGAGAGGAATCAGAGAAATACGGAGAGTAAGTTTCGTATGGCTCTGAGACCAGGCTGAGAGGAAAGGAGAGGTGAGTAGAGGAATCAGGGAGGAATCAGAGAAATACGGAGAGTAAGTTTCGTATGGCTCTGAGACCAGGCTGAGAGGAAAGAAGAGGTGAGTAGAGGAATCAGAGAAATACGGAGAGTAAGTTTCGTATGGCTCTGAGACCAGGCTGAGAGGAAAGGAGAGGTGAGTAGAGGAATCAAAGAGGAATCAGAGAAATACGGAGAGTAAGTTTAGTATGGCTCTGAGACCAGGCTGAGAGGAAAGGAGAGGTGAGTAGAGGAATCAGAGAAATACGGAGAGTAAGTTTCGTATGGCTCTGAGACTAGGCTGAGAGGAAAGGAGAGGTGAGTAGAGGAATCAGAGAGGAATCAGAGAAATACGGAGAGTAAGTTTCGTATGGCTCTGAGACCAGGCTGAGAGGAAAGGAGAGGTGAGTAGAGGAATCAGGGAGGAATCGGAGAGGAATCAGAGAAATACGGAGAGTAAGTTTCGTATGGCTCTGAGACCAGGCTGAGAGGAAAGGAGAGGTGAGTAGAGGAATCAGGGAGGAATCAGAGAAATACGGAGAGTAAGTTTCGTATGGCTATGAGACAAGGCTGAGAGGAAAGGAGAGGTGAGTAGAGGAATCAGAGAAATACGGAGAGTAAGTTTCGTATGGCTCTGAGACCAGGCTGAGAGGAAAGGAGAGGTGAGTAGAGGAATCAGAGAGGAATCAGAGAAATACGGAGAGTAAGTTTTGTATGGCTCTGAGACCAGGCTGAGAGGAAAGGAGAGGTGAGTAGAGGAATCAGGGAGGATTCAGAGAAATACGGAGAGTAAGTTTCGTATGGCTCTGAGACGAGGCTGAGAGGAAAGGAGAGGTGAGTAGAGGAATCAGGGAGGAATCAGAGAAATACGGAGAGTAAGTTTCGTATGGCTCTGAGACCAGGCTGAGAGGAAAGGAGAGGTGAGTAGAGGAATCAGAGAAATACGGAGAGTAAGTTTCGTATGGCTCTGAGACCAGGCTGAGAGGAAAGGAGAGGTGAGTAGAGGAATCAGAGAGGAATCAGAGAAATACGGAGAGTAAGTTTCGTATGGCTCTGAGACCAGGCTGAGAGGAAAGGAGAGGTGAGTAGAGGAATCAGAGAGGAATCAGAGAAATACGGAGAGTAAGTTTCGTATGGCTCTGAGACAAGGCTGAGAGGAAAGGAGAGGTGAGTAGAGGAATCAGAGAAATACGGACAGTAAGTTTCGTATGGCTCTGAGACCAGGCTGAGAGGAAAGGAGAGGTGAGTAGAGGAATCAGAGAGGAATCAGAGAAATACGGAGAGTAAGTTTTGTATGGCTCTGAGACCAGGCTGAGAGGAAAGGAGAGGTGAGTAGAGGAATCAGGGAGGAATCAGAGAAATACGGAGAGTAAGTTTCGTATGGCTCTGAGACGAGGCTGAGAGGAAAGGAGAGGTGAGTAGAGGAATCAGGGAGGAATCAGAGAAATACGGAGAGTAAGTTTCGTATGGCTCTGAGACCAGGCTGAGAGGAAAGGAGAGGTGAGTAGAGGAATCAGGGAGGAATCAGAGAAATATGGAGAGTAAGTTTCGTATGGCTCTGAGACCAGGCTGAGAGGAAAGGAGAGGTGAGTAGAGGAATCAGAGAAATACGGAGAGTAAGTTTCGTATGGCTCTGAGACCAGGCTGAGAGGAAAGGAGAGGTGAGTAGAGGAATCAGAGAGGAATCAGAGAAATACGGAGAGTAAGTTTCGTATGGCTCTGAGACCAGGCTGAGAGGAAAGGAGAGGTGAGTAGAGGAATCAGAGAAATACGGAGAGTAAGTTTCGTATGGCTCTGAGACCAGGCTGAGAGGAAAGGAGAGGTGAGTAGAGGAATCAGAGAGGAATCAGAGAAATACGGAGAGTACGTTTCGTATGGCTCTGAGACCAGGCTGAGAGGAAAGGAGAGGTGAGTAGAGGAATCAGGGAGGAATCAGAGAGGAATCAGAGAAATACGGAGAGTAAGTTTCGTATGGCTCTGAGACCAGGCTGAGAGGAAAGGAGAGGTGAGTAGAGGAATCAGGGAGGAATCAGAGAAATACGGAGAGTAAGTTTCGTATGGCTCTGAGACGAGGCTGAGAGGAAAGGAGAGGTGAGTAGAGGAATCAGAGAAATACGGAGAGCAAGTTTCGTATGGCTCTGAGACCAGGCTGAGAGGAAAGGAGAGGTGAGTAGAGGATTCAGAGAGGAATCAGAGAAATACGGAGAGTAAGTTTCGTGTGGCTCTGAGACCAGGCTGAGAGGAAAGGAGAGGTGAGTAGGGGAATCAGGGAGGAATCAGAGAAATACGGAGAGTAAGTTTCGTATGGCTCTGAGACCAGGCTGAGAGGAAAGGAGAGGTGAGTAGAGGAATCAGGGAGGAATCAGAGAAATACGGAGAGTAAGTTTCGTATGGCTCTGAGACGAGGCTGAGAGGAAAGGAGAGGTGAGTAGAGGAATCAGGGAGGAATCAGAGAAATACGGAGAGTAAGTTTCGTATGGCTCTGAGACCAGGCTGAGAGGAAAGGAGAGGTGAGTAGAGGAATCAGAGAAATACGGAGAGTAAGTTTCGTATGGCTCTGAGACCAGGCTGAGAGGAAAGGAGAGGTGAGTAGAGGAATCAGAGAGGAATCAGAGAAATACGGAGAGTAAGTTTCGTTTTGCTCTGAGACCAGGCTGAGAGGAAAGGAGAGGTGAGTAGAGGAATCAGGGAGGAATCAGAGAAATACAGAGAGTAAGTTTCGTATGGCTCTGAGACCAGGCTGAGAGGAAAGGAGAGGTGAGTAGAGGAATCAGAAAGGAATCAGAGAAATACGGAGAGTAAGTTTCGTATGGCTCTGAGACCAGGCTGAGAGGAAAGGAGAGGTGAGTAGAGGTATTAGAGAGGAATCAGAGAAATACGGAGAGTAAGTTTCGTATGGCTCTGAGACCAGGCTGAGAGGAAAGGAGAGGTGAGTAGAGGAATCAGGGAGGAATCAGAGAAATACGGAGAGTAAGTTTCGTATGGCTCTGAGACGAGGCTGAGAGGAAAGGAGAGGTGAGTAGAGGAATCAGGGAGGAATCAGAGAAATACGGAGAGTAAGTTTCGTTTGGCTCTGAGACCAGGCTGAGAGGAAAGGAGAGGTGAGTAGAGGAATCAGAGAAAAACGGAGAGTAAGTTTCGTATGGCTCTGAGACCAGGCTGAGAGGAAAGGAGAGGTGAGTAGAGGAATCAGAGAGGAATCAGAGAAATACGGAGAGTAAGTTTCGTTTTGCTCTGAGACCAGGCTGAGAGGAAAGGAGAGGTGAGTAGAGGAATCAGGGAGGAATCAGAGAAATACAGAGAGTAAGTTTCGTATGGCTCTGAGACCAGGCTGAGAGGAAAGGAGAGGTGAGTAGAGGAATCAGAAAGGAATCAGAGAAATACGGAGAGTAAGTTTCGTATGGCTCTGAGACCAGGCTGAGAGGAAAGGAGAGGTGAGTAGAGGAATCAGAGAGGAATCAGAGAAATACGGAGAGTAAGTTTCGTATGGCTCTGAGACCAGGCTGAGAGGAAAGGAGAGGTGAGTAGAGGAATCAGGGAGGAATCAGAGAAATACGGAGAGTAAGTTTCGTATGGCTCTGAGAGCAGGCTGAGAGGAAAGGAGAGGTGAGTAGAGGAATCAGGGAGGAATCAGAGAAATACGGAGAGTAAGTTTCGTTTGGCTCTGAGACCAGGCTGAGAGGAAAGGAGAGGTGAGTAGAGGAATCAGGGAGGAATCAGAGAAATACGGAGAGTAAGTTTCGTTTGGCTCTGAGACCAGGCTGAGAGGAAAGGAGAGGTGAGTAGAGGAATCAGGGAGGAATCAGAGAAATACGGAGAGTAAGTTTCGTATGGCTCTGAGACCAGGCTGAGAGGAAAGGAGAGGTGAGTAGAGGAATCAGGGAGGAATCAGAGAAATACGGAGAGTAAGTTTCGTTTGGCTCTGAGACCAGGCTGAGAGGAAAGGAGAGGTGAGTAGAGGAATCAGAGAGGAATCAGAGAAATACGGAGAGTAAGTTTCGTATGGCTCTGAGACCAGGCTGAGAGGAAAGGAGAGGTGAGTAGAGGAATCAGAGAAATACGGAGAGTAAGTTTCGTTTGGCTCTGAGACCAGGCTGAGAGGAAAGGAGAGGTGAGTAGAGGAATCAGGGAGGAATCAGAGAAATACGGAGAGTAAGTTTCATATGGCTCTGAGACCAGGCTGAGAGGAAAGGAGAGGTGAGTAGAGGAATCAGGGAGGAATCAGAGAAATACGGAGAGTAAGTTTCGTATGGCTCTGAGACCAGGCTGAGAGGAAAGGAGAGGTGAGTAGAGGAACAAGGGGGGAATCAGAGAAATACGGAGAGTAAGTTTCGTATGGCTCTGAGACCAGGCTGAGAGGAAAGGAGAGGTGAGTAGAGGAATCAGGGAGGAATCAGAGAAATACGGAGAGTAAGTTTCGTATGGCTCTGAGACCAGGCTGAGAGGAAAGGAGAGGTGAGTAGAGGAATCAGAGAAATACGGAGAGTAAGTTTCGTATGGCTCTGAGACCAGGCTGAGAGGAAAGGAGAGGTGAGTAGAGGAATCAGGGAGGAATCAGAGAAATACGGAGAGTAAGTTTCGTATGGCTCTGAGACGAGGCTGAGAGGAAAGGAGAGGTGAGTAGAGGAATCAGAGAAATACGGAGAGCAAGTTTCGTATGGCTCTGAGACCAGGCTGAGAGGAAAGGAGAGGTGAGTAGAGGAATCAGAGAGGAATTAGAGAAATACGGAGAGTAAGTTTCGTTTGGCTCTGAGACCAGGCTGAGAGGAAAGGAGAGGTGAGTAGATAAATCAGGGAGGAATCAGAGAAATACAGAGAGTAAGTTTCGTATGGCTCTGAGACCAGGCTGAGAGGAAAGGAGAGGTGAGTAGAGGAATCAGAAAGGAATCAGAGAAATACGGAGAGTAAGTTTCGTATGGCTCTGAGACCAGGCTGAGAGGAAAGGAGAGGTGAGTAGAGGAATCAGAGAAATACGGAGAGTAAGTTTCGTATGGCTCTGAGACCAGGCTGAGAGGAAAGGAGAGGTGAGTAGAGGAATCAGGGAGGAATCAGAGAAATACGGAGAGTAAGTTTCGTATGGCTCTGAGACGAGGCTGAGAGGAAAGGAGAGGTGAGTAGAGGAATCAGGGAGGAATCAGAGAAATACGGAGAGTAAGTTTCGTTTGGCTCTGAGACAGGCTGAGAGGAAAGGAGAGGTGAGTAGAGGAATCAGGGAGGAATCAGAGAAATACGGAGAGTAAGTTTCGTATGGCTCTGAGACCAGGCTGAGAGGAAAGGAGAGGTGAGTAGAGGAATCAGGGAGGAATCAGAGAAATACGGAGAGTAAGTTTCGTTTGGCTCTGAGACCAGGCTGAGAGGAAAGGAGAGGTGAGTAGAGGAATCAGGGAGGAATCAGAGAAATACGGAGAGTAAGTTTCGTATGGCTCTGAGACCAGGCTGAGAGGAAAGGAGAGGTGAGTAGAGGAATCAGGGAGGAATCAGAGAAATACGGAGAGTACGTTTCGTATGGCTCTGAGACCAGGCTGAGAGGAAAGGAGAGGTGAGTAGAGGAATCAGGGAGGAATCAGAGAAATACGGAGAGTAAGTTTCGTTTGGCTCTGAGACCAGGCTGAGAGGAAAGGAGAGGTGAGTAGAGGAATCAGAGAGGAATCAGAGAAATACGGAGAGTAAGTTTCGTATGGCTCTGTGACCAGGCTGAGAGGAAAGGAGAGGTGAGTAGAGGAATCAGAGAAATACGGAGAGTAAGTTTCGTTTGGCTCTGAGACCAGGCTGAGAGGAAAGGAGAGGTGAGTAGAGGAATCAGGGAGGAATCAGAGAAATACGGAGAGTAAGTTTCGTATGGCTCTGAGACCAGGCTGAGAGGAAAGGAGAGGTGAGTAGAGGAATCAGGGAGGAATCAGAGAAATACGGAGAGTAAGTTTCGTTTGGCTCTGAGACCAGGCTGAGAGGAAAGGAGAGGTGAGTAGAGGAATCAGAGAGGAATCAGAGAAATACGGAGAGTAAGTTTCGTATGGCTCTGAGACCAGGCTGAGAGGAAAGGAGAGGTGAGTAGAGGAATCAGAGAAATACGGAGAGTAAGTTTCGTATGGCTCTGAGACCAGGCTGAGAGGACAGGAGAGGTGAGTAGAGGAATCAGAGAGGAAGCAGAGAAATACGGAGAGTAAGTTTCGTATGGCTCTGAGACCAGGCTGAGAGGAAAGGAGAGGTGAGTAGAGGAATCAGAGAAATACGGAGAGTAAGTTTCGTATGGCTCTGAGACCAGGCCGAGAGGAAAGGAGAGGTGAGTAGAGGAATCAGGGAGGAATCAGAGAAATACGGAGAGTAAGTTTCGTATGGCTCTGAGACCAGGCTGAGAGGAAAGGAGAGGTGAGTAGAGGAATCAGGGAGGAATCAGAGAAATACAGAGAGTAAGTTTCGTATGGCTCTGAGACCAGGCTGAGAGGAAAGGAGAGGTGAGTAGAGGAATCAGGGAAGAATCAGAGAAATACGGAGAGTAAGTTTCGTATGGCTCTGAAACCAGGCTGAGAGGAAAGGAGAGGTGAGTAGAGGAATCAGGGAGGAATCAGAGAATGAAACAATTTACAATGCTTCTGATATGATAGAGGGAGAGTTTTGTTTAATAGGATCCCCATTAGCTACTGCACATGTAACAGCTACTCTTCCTGGTTTCCACATGAAACATACAAATACATGACAAAGTACAGAGCAGTTATATACAAATAACAACATAACATTAAATAAAATACTAATAAAATAATTATGTATAGGAAAGACACCAAGAGACAACAAAAATACTATTTACACACTATTTATATATACGTATTTGTGAGAGAAAAGAGGAGAGAAGGAGAGAGGCAAGATAAGAACAATAATTAAGGTTTAGGACAAAGAGAGAGAGAGTTAGACAATTCCCTTTTTGGTTCCAGGTTTAATCCTTTTGGGTTCCACGTAGAACCCTCTACATGGAACCGAAAAGGGTTCTCCTACGGGGACAGCCAAATAACCTTTTTAGGTTCTAGGTAGCACCTTGTAGATGCAAAATGACTGCCAAACTGGTGTGGAAAAGAGACATCGCAGAGCTAGGCAGTGAAACACAAAATAGTTTATTTTTAAAAATGGCATCAATCACAATTGGGTCACGTAAGTGATGATTTCCATTGGGCTTGAGATTATTGGAGCAAATAGGCTGGGACCATGCTGCGGTAAGCCCCACAATATTGAGGTTACCGCCCAGAACATAAGCATGACAGATGGATGAAGCTATCTACAGTAAGTCTACTCAATCATACTGTACTAACCATACTGTAACAGCTTACCAGCCCTCCATACCCCTCTTTCTGTCTCACATGTCCTCACATCTTACGTGGGGGGAGTGAATGGGACTACTATATTTACCTTACTGTTAGTCTATACAACCATATGGCTCCACAAATAAAATGTATTTTTATTATTTCCACCCAAACAAAAACCTGAACGCTCTCACTCTGTCTCCTTACATCTTACGCGGGGGAAGGGAATGGGACCACTGACTAACCTACTGCAACATCCTCTTGTCACCGAGCTCACGAGGTTCTAATGAAAGGCTAAGATTTGGCCTGGCTGCGTGCCAGAGACAGAGACACAGTAATCTCAATGACTCTGAGGTCATGAAGCATTATAATGCTTCATATCATTACTGAGGAGCAGTAGCCTAATTACAGCGTTATCACATTACACAATGCCTACAGATACAATACCATATTGATAGAAATATATATATTCAACATACTTATCAAATAAGTATTGCTATATATAGCTCAAATATAGCATAACAGTGCTTCCACATGACTTATGTGTAATACACCCTGGTGTGCTTTACTCAGGCGCTGCGTACCTGAGAGAGATACAAAGGCACAGTGGTATAGAGCCCCCTGTGGAGCTATACCACTGCAATGGAACTATAAACATTTCATTTATCCGTGGAAGACTTTCATGCAGTGTGTGTGTGTGTGTGTGTGTGTGTGTGTGTGTGTGTGTGTGTGTGTGTGTGTGTGTGTGTGTGTTATTGTGTGTGTGTGTGTTATTGTGTGTTATTGTGTGTGTGTGTTATTGTGTGTGTTATTGTGTGTGTGTGTGTGTGTGTTATTGTGTGTGTGTGTGTTATTGTGTGTGTGTGTGTGTGTGTTATTGTGTGTTATTGTGTGTGGGGGGGGGGGGGTGTTATTATGTGTGTGTGTGTGTGTGTGTGTGTATGTTATTGTGTGTGTGTGTGTGTGTGTGTGTGTTATTGTGTGTGTGTGTGTGTGTTATTGTGTGTGTGTGTGTTATTGTGTGTTATTGTGTGTGTGTGTGTGTGTGTGTTATTGTGTGTGTGTGTGTTATTGTGTGTGTGTGTGTTATTGTGTGTGTGTGTGTGTGTTATTGTGTGTGTGTGTGTGTGTGGGGGGGGTGTTATTGTGTGTGTGTGTGTGTGTATGTTATTGTGTGTGTGTGTGTGTGTGTGTGTGTGTGTGTGTGTGTGTGTGTGTGTGTGTGTGTGTGTGTGTGTGTGTCTTCACAGACAGCAGGGAGCTGTCCGTGAAGACAGATGCTAAATGCACTCAATCAACGCAGCTCAATCAACCTACGTACTGGATTTGTGTTAAAAAGCAAGTGTAACCAACTTTGTAACGTTGTGCGAGAGATGGTGATGAAGACAGAGAGAGAGAGAGAGAGATGGTGTTAGAGAGAGATGGTGATGAAGACAGAGAGAGAGAGATGGTGTTGAAGACAGAGAGAGAGAGATGTGATGAAGACAGAGAGAGAGAGAGAGATGGTGTTGAAGACAGAGAGAGATGGTGATGAAGACAGAGAGAGAGAGATGGTGATGAAGACAGAGAGAGAGTGAGATGGTGATGAATACAGAGAGAGAGAGATGGTGTTGAAGACAGAGAGAGATGGTGATGAATACAGAGAGAGAGAGATGGTGTTGAAGACAGAGAGAGATGGTGATGAATACAGAGAGAGAGAGATGGTGTTGAAGACAGAGAGAGATGGTGATGAAGACAGAGAGAGAGAGATGGTGATGAAGACAGAGAGAGAGAGAGATGGTGATGAATACAGAGAGAGAGAGATGGTGATGAAGACATACAAAATAAAAACCATCCAACCCAAAAAGGCCTGTGGTGTTGATGGTATCCTCAATGAAATGATCAAATATACAGACAACAAATTCCAATTGGCTATACTAAAACTCTTTAACATCATACTTAGCTCTGGCATCTTCCCCAATATTTGGAACCAAGGACTGATCACCCCAATCCACAAAAGTGGAGACAAATTTGACCCCAATAACTACCGTGGAATATGTGTCAACAGTAACCTTGGGAAAATCCTCTGCATTATTATTAACAGCAGACTCGTACATTTCCTCAATGAAAACAATGTACTGAGCAAATGTCAAATTGGCTTTTTACCAAATTACCGTACAACAGACCATGTATTCACCCTGCACACCCTAATTGACAACCAAACAAACCAAAACAAAGGCAAAGTCTTCTCATGCTTTGTTGATTTCAAAAAAGCCTTCGACTCAATCTGGCATGAGGGTCTGCTATACAAACTGATGGAAAGTGGTGTTGGGGGTAAAACATACAACATTATAAAATCCATGTATACAAACAACAAGTGTGCGGTTAAAATTGGCAAAAAACACACACCTTTCTTCACACATGGTCGTGGGGTTAGACAGGGATGCAGCTTAAGCCCCACCCTCTTCAACATATATATCAACGAATTGGCGCGGCCACTAGAAAAGTCTGCAGCACCCGGCCTCCCCCTGCTAGAATCCGAAGTCAAATGTCTGCTGTTTGCCGATGATCTGGTGCTTCTGTCACCAACCAAGGAGGGCCTACAGCAGCACCTAGATCTTATGCACAGATTCTGTCAGACCTGGGCCCTGACAGTAAATCTCAGTAAGACCAAAATAATGGTGTTCCAAAAAAGGTCCAGTCACCAGGACCACAAATACAAATTCCATCTAGACATTGTTGCCCTAGAGCACACAAAAAACTATACATACCTTGGCCTAAACATCAGCGCCACAGGTAACTTCCACAAAGCTGTGAACGATCTGAGAGACAAGGCAAGAAGGGCATTCTATGCCATCAAAAGAAACATAAATTTCAACATACCAATTAGGATTTGGCTAAAAATACTTGAATCAGTCATAGAGCCCATTGCCCTTTATGGTTGTGAGGTCTGGGGTCCGCTCACCAACCAAGACTTCACAAAATGGGACAAACACCAAATTGAGACTCTGCACGCAGAATTCTGCAAAAATATCCTCCGTGTACAACGTAGAACACCAAATAATGCATGCAGAGCAGAATTAGGCCAATACCCACTAATTATCAAAATCCAGAAAAGAGCCGTTAAATTCTACAACCACCTAAAAGGAAGTGATTCACAAACCTTCCATAACAAAGCCATCACCTACAGAGAGATGAACCTGGAGAAGAGTCCCCTAAGCAAGCTGGTCCTGGGGCTCTGTTCACAAACACAAACACACCCTACAGAGCCCCAGGACAACAGCACAATTAGACCCAACCAAATCATGAGAAAACAAAAAGATAATTACTTGACACATTGGAAAGAATTAACAAAAAAACAGGCCAAATGCTATTTGGCCCTAAACAGAGAGTACACAGCAGCAGAATACCTGACCACTGTGACTGACCCAAAATTAAGGAAAGCTTTGACTATGTACAGACTCAGTGAGCATAGCCTTGCTATTGAGAAAGGCCGCCGTAGGCAGACATGGCTCTCAAGAGAAGACAGGCTATGTCCTCACTGCCCACAAAATGAGGTGGAAACTGAGCTGCACTTCCTAACCTCCTGCCCAATGTATGACCATATTAGAGAGACATATTTCCCTCAGATTACACAGATCCACAAAGAATTTGAAAACAAATCCAAATTTGAAAAACTCCCATATCTACTGGGTGAAATTCCACAGTGTGCCATCACAGCAGCAAGATTTGTGACCTGTTGCCACGAGAAAAGGGCAACCAGTGAAGAACACACACCATTGTAAATACAACCCATATTTATGCTTATTTATTTTATCTTGTGTCCTTTAACCATTTGTACATTGTTAAAACACTGTATATATATATATAATATGACATTTGTAATGTCTTTACTGTTTTGAAACCTCTGTATGTGTAATGTTTACTGTTAATTTTTGTTGTTTTTCACTTTATATATTCACTTTGTATGTTGTCTACCTCACTTGCTTTGGCAATGTTAACACGTTTCCCATGCCAATAAAGCCCTTGAATTGAATTGAATTGAATTGAGAGAGAGAGATGGTGTTGAAGTCAGAGAGAAAGAGAGATGGTGATGAAGACAGAGAGAGAGAGATGGTGATGAAGACAGAGAGAGAGATGGTGATGAAGACAGAGAGAGAGAGAGATGGTGATGAAGACAGAGAGAGAGAGAGATGGTGTTGAAGACAGAGAGAGAGAGATGGTGTTGAAGACAGAGAGAGAGAGAGATGGTGTTGAAGACAGAGAGCGAGAGAGAGATGGTGTTGAAGACAGAGAGAGAGAGATGGTGATGAAGACAGAGAGAGAGAGATGGTGATGAAGACAGAGAGAGAGAGAGATGGTGATGAAGACAAAGAGAGAGAGAGATGGTGATGAAGACAAAGAGAGAGAGATGGTGTTGAAGACAGAGAGAGAGAGATGGTGATGAAGACAGAGAGAGAGAGATGGTGATGAAGACAGAGAGAGATGGTGATGAAGACAGAGAGAGATGGTGATCAAGACAGAGAGAGAGAGATGGTGATGAAGACAGAGAGAGAGAGATGGTGTTGAAGACAGAGAGAGATGGTGATGAAGACAGAGAGAGAGATGGTGATGAAGACAGAGAGAGATAGATGGTGATGAAGACAGAGAGAGAGATGGTGATGAAGACAGAGAGAGAGAGAGAGATGGTGATGAAGACAGAGAGAGAGAGAGAGATGGTGTTGAAGACAGAGAGAGATGGTGTTGAAGTCGGAGAGAGATGGTGACGAAGACAGAGAGAGAGAGAGAGATGGCGTTGAAGACAGAGAGAGAGACAGCACAATTAGACCCAACCAAATCATGAGAAAACAAAAAGATAATTACTTGACACATTGGAAAGAATTAACAAAAAAACAGAGCAAACTAGAATGCTATTTGGCCCTAAACAGAGAGTACACAGCGGCAGAATACCTGACCACTGTGACTGACCCAAAATTAAGGAAAGCTTTGACTATGTACAGACTCAGTGAGCATAGCCTTGCTATTGAGAAAGGCCGCCGTAGGCAGACATGGCTCTCAAGAGAAGACAGGCTATGTGCTCACTGCCCACAAAATGAGGTGGAAACTGAGCTGCACTTCCTAACCTCCTGCCCAATGTATGACCATATTAGAGAGACATATTTCCCTCAGATTACACAGATCCACAAAGAATTCGAAAACAAATCCAAATTTGAAAAACTCCCATATCTACTGGGTGAAATTCCACAGTGTGCCATCACAGCAGCAAGATTTGTGACCTGTTGCCACGAGAAAAGGGCAACCAGTGAAGAACACACACCATTGTAAATACAACCCATATTTATGCTTATTTATTTTATCTTGTGTCCTTTAACCATTTGTACATTGTTAAAACACTGTATATATATATATAATATGACATTTGTAATGTCTTTACTGTTTTGAAACCTCTGTATGTGTAATGTTTACTGTTAATTTTTGTTGTTTTTCACTTTATATTTTCACTTTGTATGTTGTCTACCTCACTTGCTTTGGCAATGTTAACACATGTTTCCCATGCCAATAAAGCCCTTGAATTGAATTGAATTGAATTGAGATGGTGTTGAAGACTGCGAGAGATGGTGATGAAGACAGAGAGAGAGAGATGGTGATGGAGAGAGAGAGAGAGAGATGGTGATGAAGAGAGAGAGAGAGAGAGAGAGAGAGAGAGATGAAGACAGAGAGAGCGAGAGAGAGAGAGAGAGAGATGGTGATGAAGACAGAGAGAGAGAGAGAGAGATGGTGATGAAGACAGAGAGAGAGAGAGATGGTGATGAAGACAGAGAGAGAGAGAGAGAGAGAGATGGTGATGAAGACAGAGAGAGAGAGAGAGAGAGAGATGGTGATGAAGACAGAGAGAGAGAGATGGTGATGAAGACAGAGAGAGAGATGGTGATGAAGACAAAGAGAGAGAGAGATGGTTATGAAGACAGAGAGAGAGAGAGATGGTGATGAAGACAGAGAGAGAGAGAGAGAGAGAGAGAGAGAGAGATGGTGATGAAGACAGAGAGAGAGAGAGAGATGGTGATGAAGACAGAGAGAGATGGTGATGAAGACAGAGAGAGAGAGATGGTGATAAAGAGAGAGAGAGAGATGGTGATGAAGACAGAGAGAGAGAGATGGTGTTGAAGACAGAGAGAGAGAGATGGTGTTGAAGACAGAGAGAGAGAGATGGTGATGAAGACAGAGAGAGAGATGGTGTTGAAGACAGAGAGGGAGAGAGATGGTGTTGAAGACAGAGAGAGAGATAGAGATGGTGATGAAGACAGAGAGAGAGAGAGAGATGGTGATGAAGACAGAGAGAGAGAGATGGTGATGAAGACAGAGAGAGAGATGGTGTTAGAGAGAGCGAGATGGTGTTAGAAAGAGAGAGAGAGATGGTGATGAAGACAGAGAGAGAGAGAGAGAGATGGTGATGACGACAGAGAGAGAGAGATGGTGATGAATACAGAGAGATAGAGATGGTGATGAAGACAGAGAGAGAGATAGAGATGGTGATGAAGACAGAGAGAGAGAGAGAGATGGTGATGAAGACAGAGAGAGAGAGATGGTGATGAAGACAGAGAGAGAGAGATGGTGTTAGAGAGAGAGAGAGAGAGATGGCATTAGAAAGAGAGAGAGAGATGGTGATGAAGACAGAGAGAGAGAGAGATGGTGTTAGAGAGAGAGAGAGAGAGATGGTGATGAAGACAGAGAGAGAGAGAGAGATAGTGTTGAAGACAGAGAGAGAGAGATGGTGATGAAGACAGAGAGAGAGAGATGTGTTAGAAAGAGAGAGAGAGAGATGGTGATGAAGACAGAGATAGAGAGATGGTGTTAGAGAGAGAGAGAGATGGTGTTAGAAAGAGAGAGAGAGAGGGTGATGAAGACAGAGAGAGAGAGAGAGAGAGAGATGGTGTTGAAGACAGAGAGAGAGAGATGGTGATGAAGACAGAGAGAGAGAGATGGTGTTAGAGAGAGAGAGATGGTGTTGAAGACAGAGCGAGAGAGATGGTGATGAAGACAGAGAGAGATGGTGTTAGAGAGAGAGAGATGTGACATAAGGAACAATACATATGAATGGCAGCAGATACAGTTGAAGTCAGAAGTTTACACACACTTAGGTTGAAGTCATTAAAACTCAATTTTCAACCACTTTTTCAACAAATTCTTGTTAAGCAACTATAGTTTTGGCAAGTCGGTTAGGACATCTAATTTGTCATTGACACAAGTCATTTTTCCAACAATTGGTTACAGACAGATTATTTCATTATAATTCACTGTATCACAATTCCAGTGGGTCATAAGTTTACATACACTAAGGTGACTGTGCTTGGAAAATTCCAGAAAATGATGTCATGGCTTTAGAAGCTTCTGATAGGCTAATTGACAACATTTGAGTCAATTGGAGGTGTACTGTGGATGCATTTCATGGCCTACCTTCAAACTCAGTGACTCTTTGCTTGACATCATGGGAAAATCAAAATAAATCCCCCAAGACCTCAGAAAACAAATGGACCTCCACAAGTCTGGTTCATCCTTGGGAGCTATTTCCAAATGCCTGAAGGTACAACGTTCATCTGTACAAACAATAGTATGCAAGTATAAACACCACGGGACCAAGCAGCCGTCATACCGCTCAGGAAGGAGACGCGTTCTGTCTCCTAGAGATGAACGTACTTTGGTTCAAAAAGTGCAAATCAATCACAGAACAACAACAAAGGACCTTGTGAAGATGCTGGAGGAAAATGGTACAAAAATATCTATATCCACAGTAAAAAGAGTCCTATATCGACATAACCTGAAAGGCCGCTCAGCAAGGAAGAAACCACTGCTCCAAAACCGCCATTAAAAAAGCCAGACTACGGTTTGTAACTGCACATGGGGACAAAGATCATACTTTTTGGAGAAATGTCCTCTGGTCTGATGAAACAAAAATATAACTGTTTGGCCATAATGACCATTGTTATGTTTGGAGAAAAAAGGGGTAGGCTTACAAGCCGAAGAACACGATCCCAACCGTGAAGCACGGGGGTGGCAGCATCATGTTGTGGGGGTGCTTTGCTGAAGGGGGGACTGGTGACCTTCACAAAATAGATGGCATCATGAGGAAATAAAATGATGTGGATATATTGAAGCAACATCTCAAGACATCAGTCAGGAAGTTAAAGCTTGGTCGCAAATGGGTCTTCCAAATGGACAATGACCCCAAGCATACTTCCAAAGTTGTGTCAAAATGGCTTAAGGACAACAGAGTCAAGGTATTGGAGTGGCCATCACAAAGCCCTGACCTCAATCATACAGAAAATCTGTGTGCAGAACTGAAAAAGTGTGTGCGAGCAAGGAGGCCTACAAACCTGACTCAGTTACACCAGCTCTGTCAGGAGGAATGGGCCAAAATTCACCCAATGCTACCAAATACTAATTGAGTGTATGTAAACCTCTGAGCCACTGGGAATGTGATGAAAGAAATACAAGCTAAAATAAATACCTCTCAGCCCCTGTTAAGACTCCTGCGCCAGGTCCGTTCCTCCAGCTGTATGTCTGGTAGGGGTCAGAGGTGAACGGCTACAGGTTAGAGGTCAATGTGGCTGGTAACATCCGGTGGAAGGGATCAGGTGCATGGGCAGTTGCTTTGGCCTAGATTCAATCAGATCGAGAGTTAACCTACGTTGGCCGACATCCGCATAGTGGATGTTTTGGTGTAGGAAGTGGAACTGACAAATTGGTGAGCGGCTGCTCGTGTGTCACAAACCACTCCCTTACTATCCATACAGGATTAAAGTTCAAACGGCGATAGAAAGTTTAAGTTTTCATGTTCATTTGGATGGAGGAATTATAGCCTCAGTCTAATTGAGGTGTAGACAATAGAATAATACGCATTTGAGTGTCTGAACTTGTAACGCAGCTGCATGAACTTCTAAAGCGGTCGCATGGCATTTGTCAAAAATCGGCGATATAGTAACGCAAGGAGCAGCTTGTGGATTTGACAGCTCTTATGCAGTTCCACCTCTGACACGTCAAAACAACCACTATGTGTCGGCTGTAGCACGGATCTGATAGGATCCTTCGACTTTAATCTCCCACTGGGAGAGATGGCGTGCATCCGAAATCGCACCCTATTCCTTACATAAGTGCACTATTTCTGTAGTAATATAGAGAATAGGGTGCGATTTCACACATAGCCATGGCCAGAGAAGAGGCCATCAAAATGTAAAAAGAAATGATACATTCAGGCTAAGATGTGCTGGTGCCACAGAGATAAACTACTTCCATTTCAATGGCTGCCACTTCATCCCGGAGTTTACATGTTTAATGACCCGCAGAAGAGGTGCTCAGTCCACAGAATATAAACTAGGTGCATTAAAAAAAAGAGTTCTACCACATACTAACATTTATTGCAGATATAGCCTTGGTCTGAGCAACGGCGCATCGGCAATAAACGTCATGTATTGAATGTGCATGAAAGTTGTCATCGTGGACTTCTTTATTCCCCCTAAGAAATAACACAGATGACAAAATTCAATCATCATTGGACACCATGATGTGACCTGACCCTGGGGAGTAGCACTCAGTTTATGGAGGTCACGTGGAGTCTTCTGGCAACCAGTATACTGAGTGACACAAGGGTCAATAACATGATAATATGGTCATTATCCAAAGCGGCTTAAAGTTCTGTTTTGTATGGAGTGTATGTACTGTAGCGCATGTCGAAATCATTCTTCAACTCTGGTTTTGCAAGAGCCAACCAGCTGAGAAGCTCCAACCAATGTGGAGCCATCAGAAATGTGTCAAAACGCTTGCTATTGAACAGCTCAAACAGGAATACTAAACATGACAGCATGACCTTCAGCATCTGCTACCGGTCAATGCCAGAGAAAGGAGGCTCTCCGCTGGCAAGAAACAAAGAGAGAGGCCGTTCTCTTTGTTTGAGAACCTTTTAGCCGCGGTGCTGTGGTCTTATCCAGGCCTGTAGTGATTGGTTTGGAGGGGGGGGGGGGGGGTGTCAGTCCTTCCCAGGGTACAAATAGTAAACTTGATTGATGGCTCGATCCGTCCGACCCCCCCCTCTGGGTTGCTCGTCATTGCAGACTTCACAGCAGGGGAAACGGAGAGAGAGAATCTGAGGTGGAAAATATCTCTCCCTCCCCTATTGTTGAAATTGTTGAAATTCAAGGCAGAGTGAAGTCTGCCTCATCAATACACGGGAGCTCAAAGATTAACATCTGCCAAAATGGAGAAAATGAATCTTTCACTCAAAACTGTATTTTCAGTCTGATTCAATCGTATTGCATACAGAACATAATGGGTTCCCACAATGCTTTTCTTCTTTAAAGAAGCATACAAAATGGTGGCAAAGCCAAATCCAAACACAATATGCACCACATACAATCTAAAAGGTAAATATCAGGTAAACCCCTCACAGGTAGATCCCCCAGTTTTACATATCTGACACAATATCTGCATGCATTCTAAACAAAGACACTGCATCATAGCCTACATTTCTACGGTAGGTTTACATGAATATGTCACAATGGGACTGTCCACGTTCAAACCTGTCCAATAAACAAGATAAGACAAAAAAGTGGCCTATTCCCCTGTTGTTTGTGTCACAAAGACCACATGATTAAGTTGGCACTTTACAACTTTACAGTACCAATACTCTGGGCTTTTGGTACAGATCTTAGTGTGTCAAAGGTTGTGGGTTTCGAGTCCAGCAAGGGACTAATCCCCCATATTGTTGCATTTGCACAATGCTTAGCAAGCACAACATTAAAAACCCAATTAAATAGTTAGTAACACAATAACAACACACATTTAGAACACACACCACAAGCCCTTATAATAGTGATTATCATAGCACTTTTCTCAAGAACAACTCAAACCACTTCACACTGTATAGTTGAATTAACTCTCATCCACCACTAATGTGTAGCAGTTTCACACCACACGGTTCACAGTAACAGACTCCATGTCTGAAAATAATATCTAGCTGTCGATTATCATAAACCACAACCTGCTGGCCATTGAAAAATGTCCAATCTGGCAACTGAATAGAGAAACTCCCATCTCTTAGACAGTTAATCATTTAATTTCCTCTCCAGGCACCTGAAATATATTAGTTTCCAGGGTGTGCTGACACTGATATTTTCTGCACATATTGGCAACTAAAATCAACATGTTGCCAGTTCAGAGACACGTTGCCAGTTCTTCTCTATCCAAACAGCCCTTCCTGATTGTGCTCAGTGGTTGTAAAGAATATCTTGAACATTATAGACCTACAGCTATTCCTGAGAATTTGCACTTTCCAACACAAATCAGTGATTCTGGCCTATGGTCCACGTATAGCTTTGGGAATTTTCTTGGGAATAATTTATCTTGGGGAATTTCCCTATTGTGAAAAATGACCAATATTTCTAGCCACAATTAGCTGTGGGATGGTGGGAGCCGGCTGCACAAACACTAGTAAAGGTTACACTGGCATACAGTAGGTTGCGCAGTAATGACATCTGGCCCGTGGTTAACCAGCTTGCCAGTAGATTTGGCTAGCCTAGCACACTTCTTTATTTCTCCTTCAGCAGGTCGGCTCCTCCCATCCTCTCCTCCCAGGGGATGCATCCAGCCTGTCTCTGATCTGATGAGGGTGTGAGGGAGGTCTGTGACGCCTCTGGCGGTGGGAACCCAGGGGTGAACTCTCTGGTAAGGTCCTCGTTGTCCCTGGTTCTGTCTCAGTTACGGTCTCTGTCCCTTCGCTTCTTCTCTCTCGTTCCTCTCTTTCTCCTCCCTCTTTCGTTATTTTCTTCCATCTCTCTGCTTATGTCTCCTCTCTCTCGCTCCCTCCCTCCCTCCCCCCATCTCTCTGTGTGGTTTCACAATGGCATCGTCCCAAACTCTGTGTTGGAAAAGCTAGTTAACCTCGCCATGCTAAACTCTCTTCTTTACAAGGCCTATCAAAAAGAGGCTGTCCACTTTATACTCTAGACCACTGGTTCCCAACTAGGACCACTGGGGTACTTGGCCTATCTACATGGAGCACTTGAGAAGACTTATGAGACCATAGGACTACTGGTCAAATGGACATGAGGGGGTACTTCAGGGGTACTCCGGGCAGAGAAAAGGGTTGGAAACCACTGCTCAAGACTAGAATAATGAATAGATAGACCAGGCTTAGGGCACTCAAGACAATCTCACACAATAGACCTCATGTCAAGGTGACTAAAGCAGCTCCGCTTCCTAAGGCAAAGTGATTGGGACATTTCCATGTGTTTGTTTGTTTAACAAGCTCTACTGTATGGCTCTCTACTGTAAGCTCTACGGTAAGCTCTACTGTAAGACTTTGAGAGCATTAAGCACCCGTGTGAAACATGCCTAGCTGAAGTGGATATACTTCAGTGCAGTGGAACATTGCACAACTTTGGAGTCTTTGGAGTAGAACTATAATATTAGTGACCACTGTGCAGGAACGTTTGTACTTTTATCCACAATGGCTTCCATCATTCTGATGCTGCTTATATTTTTACCCTGTTTCTTTGCCTCGTATGCATCAAATGAGCACATTGGCAGATCACAAGGCATAAAGTACATTTGAAATGGACAAATATCCTGTATGTCACAACAACAACAACCTCTTCTATTTTTTGTCTCGGAGAATGTAGGCAGAGAGACAGAACCAGTGCTAACATTGTCCTTCATCTCTCTTATCGCCTGTATCTCTGATGTCATGCCCAGGCCAGGCTATTGGGGTTACAGACAGCCACACCTCTGATTGGCCCCTGAGAGGTTATGTGGGTGGGACCTGTATGCATAATGGAGAACATGACAGCTGTGCAGGTGTTCTGATCACTGATCTATGCTCCAGCAGCTGTCTGCCAAACGATCCCTTTCTCTCTCTCTCTTTTCTCTCTCTTTTGTTTCCCTCTCACTTTCTCTCTCTCTCTCTCTCTCTCTCTCTCACTAACTCGCACTCTCACTCTCTCTTATTTCTTCCACACACACAACATTATTTTGAGGACCATTATATATTGAGGACGCTCTTTAAATGCCACAAATAAAATGTAAGCCATTGCTATAATGCCTCTTACACATTAATGGTGGCCTGCGGTATTAGAGAGTTGTCTCTCCCATTTGGCCCCTCCAGAGAAAGTACATTTCCCTCCGAGTCTCCTGTATGAGGGAAACCCTAAGACAAGCCCAGAGACCCTTCGGTTAGAAGAAGCCGTTTGGGGGGGGGGGGGGGGGGGTTGGGGACACGAGTCATACATGGGTCATAGAATGAAAAGCTTGGATCTAAATCATTCAAAAGATCACAAGAAGAAGCTACTGTAAGCTTAGTGAGGGTGATGTGTATGAGCATTTTCAGAGGCAGATGTAGAGGTAGTCATGGTGATCATCATTGATTAGCTTATAGATGGAAGATCAGAAATAATAGCTTAGAAAATGCATAACGTGTCCATACAAAAGTAATTTTAAAGAAATGTATTATACCCGCTGGTGTTTATAAGGAAAGCAGGACCCTGCTATGTAATTTTCCTGGTATTACACATGAAAGTAGACTACTCCTTGTACAAAAAATGCATAACATGTCCATACAAAACCCCTGTTAAAGTCCTTATTATGCCCTGTCTATGCAAAGCAGAACCTGTCTATGTAATGTTCCTGTTGGAGCACCTGAAAGTACTTATACTTGGGCTGAAATATTTGCTTGGTTGGTTGGCCAAGAAAGGCTTACAGAGCAAGATGCATCAATTCCATCCCCTGTGTCCAGGCGCCGCAGATGCACCAGTCTGCATGCAAGCTATTACCCAATTTTGTTCAGACAGGGTTAAATAACCACAAATCCTATATCAAACAAATGAAAAAGTAGACAATTCACAGACAATTAATATGTTCAATCTTACCTGAAAGAAGTTTTTACAAATTCCGCAGGAATGTTAGAGCGGTACGTTGCGCTTTTGTGCAGGTGTTTCAAACGTAGCCTACCCCGGTGCTCCAATCGTATCGTCTGACTGTCAGCGATGAGTCGAATGGGTGAAACGGCAAAAACAAAAAGAACCGGTAAGTGAGCAAAAAAAGATTCAACGCGCTACACCTTCAGCATATAGGTCAATTGTCTGCTCCACGACTAATATTCAGCATCTGCCTCATGTCCAATTTGGAGATATCTGATCTAAATCGTGATAGACGCTTGGCGCAGGTGCTCACTCCCTGTACGCCGGTGGCGAGGCTGCGGGTGAGGAGCTGAACCGGTTTGAACAAAGAGGAGAGCACTGACAGACAGACGGTTCCATCATTCAACGGAAAATAAATGGGGGAGGCGAGGATTGGAGGAACGGATTGATTTTACATGACCATAATCCGATTCCATACATAAACCTAAAAGGTTGATCCCTTGTCTCTGAATACAATTAAAATTGGCACATCATGAGATTATAACTAGACTGGAGATCTCTACTGAGTTTTTAACAGTGGTGGAAAAAGTATCCAATCGTCATACTTGAGTAAAAGTACAGATACCTAATAGAAAGTTACTCAAGTAAAAGTGGAAGTCACCCAGTAAAATACTACTTGAGTAACAGTCTAAAAGTATTCGGTTTTAAATCCAGGCCGGAGGCAGTAGGGATGACCAGTGTCTTCTTGATAAGTGATTGAATTTTACCGTTTCCTGTCCTGCTAAGCATTCAAAATGGAACAAATACGTTGGGTTGTCAGGGAGAATGTGTGGAGTAAAAAGTTCCAAATGTTCTTTAGGAATGTAGTGAAGAAAAAGTAAAAGTTGTCCAAAATATAAAGTAAAGTACAGATACCCAACAAACTACTTCAAAGTATTGTTACTTATTGGTCTACTCCCCGCCACAGGGATGTACTTCGACCTGGATAGCATGCACATTTTGACTGATCATCATTCGTTAAGTACTTTACACCACCGAAAATAGTCCTAGGTCTACATAAAAGTAAATGCACCTGCAGTAATTCATGTATCATTCATTTGGTTTGTGTAGCCTATGTATTCTTAACGGCAACTAAAAAGCATCTTATTTCTCATATTCAGGCTTAAAATAGTTCATAAAACACGTAACACATATTTCTACCTCACTGATAAGTGTTA